>NC_088370.1:40014591-40022091 GCF_034508935.2 Berghia stephanieae | reverse complement strand
ATCTATCTATCTATCTATCTATCTATCTATCTATTTATCTATCTATCTATCTATCTATCTATCTATCGAGCTAGCTAGCTACCTATCTATCTACTGATTATCCACCGATTCATAGTCATCTACCTTCCTAGCTATCTCTCATTGTGTCCAATCATCCACTTTTTTATCCATTTATATACATATAGACCCAGCTATCACTCGGCTGTTTACTCGCCCTCTCTCACCTCCCCTCCCCCCTTTCTCTCTCTTCTCTCTCTCTCTCTCTCTCTCTCTCTCTCTCTCTTCTTTCTTTCTTTCTTTCTTTCTTTGTCCCCCTCTCTCTCTTTTTTCTCCCTCCCCCCCTCTCTCTCTAATTCCCCCTCTCTACCGGTCCGCCTCAAACCAACCCCCTCCCACCACCCCCCCCCCCCTTTTTTTTTTTTTTTTCTCTCTCTGTCTCTCTCTCTCTCTCTCTCTCTCTCTCTCTCTCTCTCTCTCTTTCTCTCTCTCTCTCTCTCCCTCTTTTCTGTCTATCTACCTATCTATCTGTCTATCCATCTATCTATTTATCGGTGTATTCCACTTTACTATCGCATCGTTCCTTCGCGAAGATTCGACCTTCGCTCATCCAACAAACACCCCCCCCCCCCACCTCCGCCGTGACTCTTTCACCTCGCCCCCTCCACCGCCCACTACTGTTCCACTACAGTGTTCTACTACTACTACTACTACTACTACTACTACTACTACTACTACTACTACTACTACTACTACTACTACTCTACTACTACTACTACTTACTACTACTACTACTACTACTACTACTACTACTACTACTACTACTACCACTACCAATATGTCTTTTACCTTCCATTATAGTCTGGAAAGTTCGGTTCCCTGACGCTGACCTTTGCTTATCAATTAGATCACCCCCCTGGGGCACCTATCCTCTACCCACGCCACGCTAACATTTCATTCATACTGCAACCACCATTGAGTACAGACGATACAAGTTATTTTTCATTATATTTTATTTGTTTTCCACGTTTATTTGTGTATTGTTGTGCTGACGAAGGGTTTGTACCCGAAACGTCCATTGTCTGTTTTGTTCCCATACGAAGCCTTTCCATTTTCACTCTTTCGTTAGTATTTTACGATCACCGGCTTCAGGCAGCCCTTACCGTTTTCTACTTTTCCGTTTTGATTCATTTGAGTTTTTTGGTTGATTCACTTGAATTATACTTCTGCTGCCATACCGTGTTTTTGGACCGTCCCCATCAGTGTTACCTAGTACTTCACGTAGGTATAGTGTTTATTTCTGTTTTATTTGTACTGCTATATGTTGCATTTTTTAAAATATACTTTTCAGTTTATCAATTTAGTTTTATCCAACATTGCACTATCATCACCTTTTCATTACTCTCATATTTATATATTTATTTACACTCTTCTCCCCTACCAGTCTACCTCTTTTAGCACACTAACCCCCCCCCCCCCCCTCCTTACCATTTACATCTCAGCATTATTTTTCACCACACCCACGTTTTCAACTACTACCTCTCTCTTACCACACCTCTCAGTCTATCCCTCCCTTCCTTTCTCTCATTCACTCGCTTCTCCAGTTTACCCATACTTATTGATTACCTTACTCATCCTTTTAGCCTTTCGCCCTCTTTCCCTATTTTCACCATGCCTCATACATCTCCCAAGCAACTCTTGCGCTCTTCCTTACGGGACATTCGTACGTTTCTTTCCTCTTTCCTATCCACCTATCTCAAGTAGGCTACACTCTCGCCCACGCCACCCTCTATAAAACTCGAGCTAGCAGCCACTTGAATTTCTTATTGTACTGCCTTAGGAAACGCACGGCCCCTAAAGGATTCGTTTCACATTTCCACCCTTCTTTAGGCTCTCTAATTTTATCCCAGTTCTCCCAGTTTCTGGAATTAGAATCCAAGTGTGCAATGCAACGACTTAGACTTACCACAGACATCCTTCGCAAACAGATATCCAAATTAAACACACACAATCGACACTTTCCTCCACATGCTTGAGGCATCGTACTTATCATAACCATACACTTTACAAAGCCATTAGGTTATTCATACATTTATGTAATCAACACTACCATGCATGCTTAAATTATGTCAAAACCAGTAAATTAGATGCTCTCTTTCCAAACAGAATTACACATCTTGACGATAACCTCCCTTCTCATTCGGCAACACTCCAATCGGTGGATTCACCCATTGAACCTTCCTCTGGCCCCACTGTCTTAATGGCACCCATAACCAGCCTGTCACCATTGGTGGTTTGGGAGTCCCTCCAACAGCGGGGACCGGGTCTGGAAGCGATCAATTCACCCCACCCACCAGCGAACCCACCCACGTGATGGATAATGTTGGAGCTATCCCCCCCAGTAGGAACCACAACAACCACCGGCTGGTGGTTTTTGTCCCCCCCCCCGACCATCCAGTTGAGCAGTGCAGAGGAATCGTTTCTTAAGGAAAGGTTCAAGTTCATCCCACTGCGAAGAACGTCCGACCAGTCCCGCATTGAGTGGATGTACGTCGCTTAAATGCGTATTTTACGCTTGAAGTATCACTTCAAAGATGATGAACGTGACCATGACTATGACCGTGACCCTGAGGATCCGTTTGCCGCTTTCTCACGACGTAAAAGAAACTGGACTCCTAGTCCTGGCAAGTCCCCTACACTCGACCTGTTTATCCAGACTTGTCTTGGACAGATAGAGGCACTACGACCCACACCTATCAAGAGGTCTAACCTCACCCGTCTTGAATGGGCTGCCGTACGATCACTTAGATCACGTCGTGATATAGTGATCAAAGCGGCTGATAAAGGAGGGGCCGTGGTTGTTTGGGACGCTGAGCTCTAAGAGCTGAGGGCCACAGGCAATTGAGTGACCAGATATTTTATGAGAAAGTGACTTCGGACCCAACACTTGCTAACAACACCAGAGTCCACCAGACAATCCAGTCTTTGTATCGCAGGGAGAATTACCTAGTAGGGCAGAGGTCCTTACACACGACCCCAGCGACCTAGGTAATCCATGTTTTTACATGCTCCCTAAGATACACAAGATCCGGAATTGTCTGACACTCCACCTGGAAGGCCGATTGTGTCGGCTATCTCGTGCCCCACTGAGAAGGTATCGCAGTTCCTTGATGCGGTATTTCAACGTATAGTTCCCACCCTGCCCATCGTATATCAAGGACACTAACCATGCTCTTGGTGTCATTGACGAAATTCGATTCCAGGATGACGTTCCACGGCTGATTTTCACCATGGATGTGAAGGCACTGTACACATCCATACCGCATCCTGACGGACTGCGTTGCCATCAGGCATTTCGTCGACCGTCATCCATTACCAGGGATTTCCAGCAACAGCATTGTGAGGCTCACCGAACTTGTGCTCACACTCAACACTTTGAGTTCAATGATGTATTTTTCCATCAGATCTCAGGTGTTGCGATGGGCACCAAGATGGGTCCCTCATATGCTAACCTCTTCATGGGCTACCTTGAGGAAACCTTCTTCCATCAGTATTGCGGACCTGCCCCGAGCTGTTCAAAAGGTACATTGACGACTGTTTCGGCATTACGTCATTGACCACAGCCAGTTGAAAGGGTTCATCCTAGCGATGGACTCCTTCACCCGTCCATAGAGTACACTTATGAGATTTCAACCTCTGAGGTGAACTTTTTGGACATCAAGCTGTATTGACCAGACGGGAGTACGGACCACTGTACACTACAAGGAAACGGACAGTCACAGCTACCTGCTCTATCGGTCATCCCATCCGGTGAAGTGCAAAGACTCCATCCCATTCAGTCAGATACTCCGCTTGCGGAGACTCTGTCTGGAAGATGATGAATTTGCGCTTCAACGTGATCGCATGCTCGATTTTTTTAGGGCACGGGAATATCCAGAAAGGGTTTTGCTTAAGGCGTCCGGAAACCCCGCCCGTGTCGAGAAAGAGCAATGAGGCCCGTAACCCCGGGAACAGGAGACACAGCGTCCCTTTTAGTCCTCACGATCCCCCCAGCCGATCAAGTGGGGAAACATCATTGCAGAAAAATGGGATCCTCCGGCGGGGGAAGACCCCCCAATTTTTTTTTCAGAACCCGTTGGAGCAAACGACGGGATCGAAAACCGAGGGATCCCCTTGCAAAACCGCCGGGAAACCCCCTACTGGGATGGACAAAAAGGCCCCGACGTGTAGCGGCCATGAAAGACTTGGGGGGCCCCCTTGGGGGGTTTAAGAGTAGCTTTCCAGACAAGATTTGGGACATCAGGGGGCCTTTACTTGCATGCCCAAATTTGTCTATGCTTTTTCGTGTCCCGTGGGGGTTTCTTACGTTGGTGAGACCGGAAAAGGCTGGTGCAGATTCGGCGCATTTTGGGCATCCAATGTGCGCAAGCATGGCCAACCCTTTTTAACTGCCAGACCCTGCAAGTCAGTGTGTGGGGTGTGTGTCAGTTTTTGCCATTGGAAATTCCGCCCGTCGACGTAGGAAACTCCCCCTTAATTTTTTGGGAAAAAGCGACTCACGCGGATCAACACCGGATACCCCACAGTGCAACCCCCCCCATTTCATCACCAAGCTGTTTTTTCTGCCACTACAGTACTGCGGTTTTACTACTAACTTCTAACTATACTACATACACTTCTACTAACTATATATTCTACTATACTCTACTACTATTTTCTACTACTACATATACTGCTATACAATTACTACTACTACTATTTATACTATACTATATAACAAAATACTATACAACTACTTACTACCTACATACTGTTATACTACAAAAGTCAACTCTACTAACTCCTATAAAATTATTTTATCTAATTTATCTTCTATCTATCTATTATCTATCTATTATTATTAGCTATAGACTATATCTATGATTACCACCGATTCATAGTATCACCCTAGCTATTTCTTTTGCCAACACCACTTTTTTATCCATTAATCAATAACCCAGCATACGGGGTGTTTACTCGCCCTCTCTACCTCCCCCCCCTTTCTCCTTTCTCTTCTCTCTCTCTCTCCCTCTTCTCTCTCTCTTTCTTTCTTTTTTTTCCCCCCCCTCTCCCTTTTCCCCCCTCCCCCCCCCCTTTCTAAAATTCCCCTTTTCCGGTCCGCCTCAAACCAACCCCCCCCTCCCCCCCCCCCCCCCCTTTTTTTTCTCTCTCGTCTCTCCTCTGTCCTCTCCTCTTCTCTCTCTCTTTTCTTTCTCTCTTCTTCTCCCTCCCCTCTTTTCTTCTATTACCTATTACTGTTACCCTCTATCATTTACGGTGTATTCCACTTTACTATGCATCGTTCCTTCGCGAAGATTCGCCTTCCTCATCCAAAAAACCCCCCCCCCCCCACCCCCCGCCGGACTCTTTACCCGCCCCTCCACCCCCCTATGTTCCATACAGTGTTTAACTACTACTACTATCTATATACTACACTATCTATACTACTACTACTATACAAACCTATACTATACTATACTACTGCTACTATTACTACTACTACTAATACTATACTCCACTAACTACTACAACCATACCTTAGTTTTACCTTCCTTATTTTGGGAAAGTTCTTTCCTGACGGACTTTGTTAAAAATTAGACCCCCCCCCTGGGGCACCTATCTCTACCCCCCCCCTAATTTTTCATTATACTGCAACCACCATTGGTCAGAGATACAGTTATTTTTCATTTTTTTTTATTTGTTTTCCACGTTTATTTGTGTATTGTTGGTGTGAAAGGGTTTTACCCCAAACCCTTTTTTCTGTTTTGTTCCCTACGAACCTTTCCATTTTCACTCTTTCGTTTTTAATTTCGATCACCGGCTTCAGGGGGCCCTTGCCTTTTCTTTTTAAATTTTAAAATGTGTCATATAATGAAAACTTAATTTGTACAACTAACACCCCATCCGAGGTATTAGAGGGTAAAAAAGTCAGTTAAAAGATATTTTAACAAACAGGGGGAGATCATTAGTTAGGTGAGGGAGAGGGATAAACAAAGGAAAGGGAGAAGGGAAAAAAAGCACCATGGTTATCGAAGCTTGTCAGATCCCGTAAAGTAACCCTGAGCGGAATAAGTTTATAAGACGGGGGGGGGGAAAAAAAGGGGATTGATGTTAAGGGGGAAAGGAAAAAAACGGAAATGTAGGTTAAAAAAGAAATTTTATCCAAAAAAGCGCAACTTTATTGGTTTTGTGCATGAACCCCGAATTTTGGAAGAAAATAAAAAAAAAATCAGTATCCGAAGAAAGCTGCCAGAAAAACTTCTACGACCATTTTAAAACTTTTGCAAAAAAGAATCAGGGGGTTTGGGGGTGGGTAGGGCGGAGATTGCAGGGGTAGAAAAGGATGGGGGAAGGAAATTTAGAATAAAATTTTTTAAAAAGCAAACGAGAGGGGGGGAACACACAAAGAATTAAAGGCTTTAAAAAAAGCGGCAAAGCTATGGAGTGGATAAATTTAATAATTTTTATTTTCCCAATTCAGAAATCAAATTACTTTTTTATAAATTTTCAATAAGATACTGGATTGGAAAAATTTTTCCCTTGATATGGAGTCAGGGTAAAAAATTGTGCCGATTTTTAAAAAGGGAGTTTTAAAGAGATGGAAAAAATTAAGGGATAAAAAAATGAATGTATGGAAAAA
The DNA here is from genome assembly GCF_034508935.2 of Berghia stephanieae. NCBI lineage: Eukaryota > Metazoa > Mollusca > Gastropoda > Nudibranchia > Aeolidiidae > Berghia > Berghia stephanieae. Next base: position 40,015,415 of record NC_088370.1, on the reverse strand, counting down.
CTGTTTAAAGAGTTAATGAAAGACAAATGTATGGGTGGGGGAGAAAGTGTTAAACGAGGTTCAATGTGGATTTAGAAAGGGAAGGAGCCAGCAAGATTGCATTTTTTTCTAATAATTATCGATATATTCTATCTAAAGGGAAAAACTACATTTTTCGTTTTCGATTGAAAAACATATACCCTTTTTGACGATCCCATTATTACAAAATGATCAAAAACCGGTATGAGCCAAATTTGTCAAGCTATTTTGAAAATGTATTAAGGTTGAGCTGGCCACAGGGGTAAAGGCCAAAAAATTTTTTTAAAATAAACAGCGGATTATTCAGGGTGAAGCACTTTTCCACTTTTGTTTTTTTTGTTTGTTAAACGGAAAAAAATTTTAATAAGATTCCATAGGATTACAAATACAGGATTTACAATTAAATTCTCATGTTTGCAGACGAATGGGCAATAATCAGTGAAACAAAAGAGGGGTTTTTAGAACGGTTTAGGCTCTTTACAAGAAAATTCTGGAATGGGGAAAAAGGAAATATCAGTAAACAAAAATGTAGTATTAAAAAGGTAGGAAAAACTGGGCAACAAGACAAAAAGGTCATATCAGGGGTTAAAATATTGAATAAAATCGTCATTTAAGTATCTAGGGGGTCATTTTAAGGGTCAAAAATTTTAAAAAAATGTCCAAAGAAGTAACAAACTCACCAGGGGAAAATTTTTACGGAAAGTATTTTTTAAACTAACAAAAAAATTTACCACGTGCAAATGAAACTGTTTTAAATTTTTTTATCTTACCAATATGAATTATGGGGAGAAATATGGGGTTTAAGA
>NC_088370.1:40004013-40014491 GCF_034508935.2 Berghia stephanieae | reverse complement strand
ATCCTTAACTATCAGACATCTACACTTTATAACTACCAATATAATTTACTGGTGAATACAAAGTGAACATTACGCACTTTCAACATTATTTTCATTTCGAAATTTATAGAAATAGCTTGTGTTTATGCCAAAGAGGGTTACATAAATTTAATGTAAAGTGGTCAAAAGTAGAAATTCATCAATTTATGATACATTGTTTCCACAAATATGTACATGTTTTCAGGAATAACAACATGTACAACAACATCACCAAAAACAACAAAGACATACTGGAAACATCAATGATCACATGCTAATGACGAGGATGAGGAAAAGGAGAAATGAAACGACTATGGAAGATTTTGTTGCATCACTCTCTCCAATGAAATGTAATTTTCCTTCAGATTGCGAAGATTGGAGCATGACTTTTCCAGTCTTCCTTTGTTATACCATTTATAACCTCGTCGTTGAGAGTAAATTCGGTGTTCCGCCTCTCATCTTTCCCTTTACTTGGATCCAAATGAGCTCGATTTGATTGTGCTCACAGAGATTTGGTGAAGTCGCGCAACCTGGTGTCAAAACTCATTGATTAGACTGTCTGCTTTGAAAACTGTTTCTGGTTTGTTTCCTTTCACTAGGAGTATAGTTGGGTCTTTGATAAATAGTCAGAATATGTAGTGCGGTCTGATTGGAGCCATGAAATCATATCAGTTTTTATAGTTGCCGAAGATGGAGCATTGAGGTGATCATGGGCCACCGAATTGTGGCGTTGTCCAATGCAATACTACTGTGTGCTTTGAAGAAAGGCAGCAAACCGTTCTTTAGTCAGTCTTCAAACACTTCTGCATTGACCCCAGGATTATAGCCTCTACCTTCCAGATGATGCAGAACATTTAAAAAATGGTATGGCATTCTTCTAAATACCCAGTATCTTCACCACCTATAAGAATAACAATGATCCTCTGTCCAGAACTCATGAGTCTTTTTCTACCCGATTTAACAGACGTCCATTCCTTTGTCGGATATATATTTACGTTCACCCAGTTCCATACATCTTTGGATGATATCCATATCAAAGTTGTCTTGGATCCTTTTCCTGTCGTTCAACACTGGTGATCTCTCCGTCGTATTTCGATAATCATTCTCTCGGGGTGAAATTCCAATTCCATAGCCGTCCTCTTTAATGGCTTATTGATAGATACAAGTAGATTTCTTTTCATAGCTTTACGAGAATGTCGAATCGTATAGTTTAAAAGCGTATATGTTTTAAAAGTCTTTAAATTAAATGCTCTGTGGTTCGTGCATAGATACCATTTTTCAAAGTTATATAAACAGCATTCATTGTTAATATGACAATATTGAGTACATTATAGTCAGTATTTCAAATGATTTAAAATTGGAGATTTCATATCGGTAATTGCAACAGGGTGTAGATAATAAGCAATAAATCATAAATTCAAAATTTAAGGCAAATTACATAAGTTATAAGTTTATAGCAGTTAAAGCGAATTGTTTCTATTCCGAAACAAGTATGGCGTGAATCTCTAGCCGGAACTAAATGTCAGGACGAGTTTTTTTTGGAAATACGTTGAATTCATCTCATACTTTGTGGTGCGTAGATAACGTTGAATTCATCTCATACTTTGTGGTGCGTAGATAACGTTGAATTCATCTCATACTTTGTGGTGCGTAGATAACGTTGAATTCATCTCATACTTTGTGGTGCGTAGATAACGTTGAATTCATCTCATACTTTGTGGTGCGTAGATAACGTTGAATTCATCTCATACTTTGTGGTGCGTAGATAACGTTGAATTCATCTCATACTTTGTGGTGCGTAGATAACGTTGAATTCATCTCATACTTTGTGGTGCGTAGATAACGTTGAATTCATCTCATACTTTGTGGTGCGTAGATAACGTTGAATTCATCTCATACTTTGTGGTGCGTAGATAACGTTGAATTCATCTAATACTTTGTGGTGCGTAGATAACGTTGAATTCATCTCATACTTTGTGGTGCGTAGATAACGTTGAATTCATCTCATACTTTGGTGCGTGGTAGATAACGTTGAATTCATCTCATACTTTGTGGTGCGTAGATAACTTTTGAATTCATCTCATACTTTGTGGTGCGTAGATAACGTTGAATTCATCTCATTCTTTGTGGTGCGTAGATTACGTTGAATTCATCTCATACTTTGTGGTGCGTAGATAACGTTGAATTCATCTCATACTTTGTGGTGCGTAGATAACCTGTTTGCCTTTTTCACAGAGTAACATCTCGAATTTTATGACAGCGGTTTTAAAGTAGAATTTTATAGGTCTTAAAGAACAAAACTTTTTTAATATGGCATCAACACGTCCGAAAGACAAATTGATTCAAAGCTTGACACACATTTTTACAACTTTTGATAGAGGGCCAGCTGACAAAAACCAGATAAACATGCGCCATTAATAAAACAAATCTGACTATCATAAAATTTTAATGGGGTTGTTTATTTGTTTCTCCATCGCTGGTTTTGACATTTAATGAATCGTAAATGAATCAACATTAATTATGAAAACGTCTTACTTGATCTAAAGGTCAAGGTGACTTATTCATTTTTATTTGAATGAAAGCTGTTTACAACATTGCTGATGTTTAGACATGTTAAGATATTTTGGGATACTTTTTTATTATTTAATTTGTATTTTGTATTTGTATATTTTGTATCATTGTCGTTGTTGTTTACACACCTTTTCAGACCTTTAGAATAGCTCCGGCAATTTATTATTATTATTATTATTATTATTATTATTATTATTATTATTATTATTATTATTTTTATTATTATTATTATTATTATTATTATTATTATTATTATTATTATTATTATTATCATTATTATTATTATTATTATTATTATTATTATTATTATATTATTATTATTATTATTATTATTATTATTACTATTATTATTATTATCATTATTATTATTATTATTATTATTATTATTATTATTATTATTATTATTACTATTATTATCATCATCTTTATTATTATTATTATTTTATTATTATTATTATTATTATTATTATTATTATATTATTATTATTACTATTATTATCATCATCTTTATTATTATTATTATTATTATTATTATTATTATTATTATTATTTATTATTATTATTATTATTATTATTATCAATATTATTATTATTATTATTATCATTATTATCATTATACGCTAAACATATTAATATACCAATTTGGCTTTGGTTGCAATCAACAATGTTAAGATAATGCACTCACTAGACATCAGACATTGCCATGCATATCCGCACTGTATGCGTCAACAACAAGAGGTCGTAGCAAAAAGAAAGTCATCATCTCTTCATCTGGGATCAAAGCACAGAAAAAGTTGGGGTTTTTTCCTTTCAAATATTGATGGCAGAACTCTGTCAGAGTTTGTCTGTATAATTGTTATTATGATAAATTGTCATTCTACAGCTGATGTCTTGAGAACTTCCCCTTTATCTCTGCAATACTCTAACAGAATCCATTTTAAAATTTGGTCTGAAAATCGGCCTACAAATAACGATCAATTAAAATTACTCTCCCTCCCCTCCCCTCCACCCCCCCCCCCCCCCACGTCCCAACTCCCACCACCATCTTGTCAAAAACTCTCAAACCCCAGACTCGAGACTTCATTGAAGCGTTTCTTTGAAAATGTGTGTGATTGTGTGTCTGTGTATGTGTGTGTGTATGTGTGTGTGTAAGGGGGGGGGGGCGGGGGGAGTTCAGCGTACGGCAGTATATTTGTAATGGATTGCTTTAACATTCGTAGACTTGTGCTCGACTTGTGAGGTTTCTACATTGCTCCGAAGAAGAAGAAGAAGAAGAAGAAGAAGAAGAAGAAGAAGAAGAAGAAGAAGAAGAAGAAGAAGAAGAAGATGATGATGATGATGAAGAAGAAGACGAAGAAGAAGAAGAAGAAGAAGAAGAAGAAGAAGAAGAAGAAGAAGAAGAAGAAGAAGAAGAAGAAGAAGAAGAAGTATGGGCAATCTGACCATTCTTGCTCCGGCACAATTTAGGGGTGTTACTCTCTTGTTTGAAAAAGTCCGCAGTTGAAACTGCATAGAATGGACAAATTATGACTTAAAAGCACAGAGTAGGTAGGCTAACCCTCTCCTTACCAGCCATTTTGAGGATCTTCTCCAAAACGTCAAATCCAACTAACACAAAAGTAGATTTATAGATTTTTTATCACTCAAACACAATAGCAGTAAATTTCTTGCGATAAATAACTTCTTTAGCACAACATGCTCTGCAACACATTGTTCATTTTCTTTAAATTTTATGATGGACAAAAGAAATTTGAATAAGAAAAATGTAAGTTGTATTGTAACGAATGTGACGATTTTCCTATAGTTGGTAAGCAGAAGGTTTATGAAAATGTTTCTGCTTGAAGCTCGAAGTAAAAATTCAAGATAAGTATTGCATTGTTAGCTTCAATTTATTAGACGAAGACACATACTGTGGACGTTTCAAATTTCCCCTTTATCAACAAACCACGATGAATGAAACACTAAGGACGAATGAGATATGTGTGAATAGTGTATAGTTATGATCTTCGTCTAATACATTGAAGCTTACCATTCACTATGATCTCTAATTTGTGGTTAAAGCAGTTTGTTTCTTTATTCGATGACGTGATTGTGAATTAATTATTTGTTTCTTCAATTCTTGTCTAGACGTTACTGATTGGTGACGTCTGCTCAGCAGATGTCTTAGCTTAGAATTTTACCGGCCGTGTTAAGTGATTCTCATATAAAATAGAAATAATATTATACAATGCATTCTTTCAAATAACAGGGAACAAAAGTGTAATGTCAATCGACTGGTTTCAATCTCATTGGCAATGTAAAACCAGTCTTCCGGATGACCGGATAAATAGATTGTGTAATTGTGACCTTCTGTTTTCAGAGTTATGGCACCTTAATTTCTAGTTTAAATATTATGCTGGTCGTCAGTCAAGGTCACTCATCCTCGCTCCTTTACGTCCCGTAATCCCTAGAATCTGCCTATATATCCTGCTACAGTGACCTCCCCACAGTGACCTCGAAGATTCAAAAGAGAAGACTGAGACTTGCGGGGCACTGCTGGAGACACAAGGAGGAGATTGCAAGAAGTCTTGTTCTATGGGAACCACCTGAGAGAACCAGAAGCAGAGGCAGGCAGAATAAAACTTACATTGACTGTCTGTTAGATGACACAGGAAGGGACAACACCCGGGAGCTGCGTACGCTTATGGAGGACAGGACAGAATGGCGAAGACTTGTGGCTCATGTTGGGCGCCCCAAGGGGCGGCCTAAGTAAGTAAGTAAGTAAGTAAGTAAGTGAGTAAGTAAGTAAGCTAGTAAGTAAGTAAGTAAGTAAGTAAGTATAAATCGTTATTCCACCTTAATTTAATATGGAACCTATTTATTATTTATTGTCCTCCGAAGGGCCTACATACACACTTCTAAGGAGTTTGTAACAGGAAGAGTTGATGGTGTGACGTCACGACTTCTCTACCGCATTGTCATTTATTTACTAAACCTGCGGATATACACTAGTATTGCTGTGTTCAAATTCTTCTCTATATTTTATTAACACTATTTATTTTTTTTGACATCGTAATGAATAAATATGAATGTAAACAAGAACTAGTGTGAGTATGACTGATTTGAATGTCCCCACGGTACTAAATCCCATCAAGTTAACTCACTCAATCCTACAGATTTTTGCTACTTTTCAAAATTGGAAAAAAATGTATTAAAAATGAGCATATACAAAGATAGTTTTATTCAACTATCATTAACATGTAAAAACAAAAAATATTAGTTTATGATTAGCCTATAATTTGTCTCAGAAAAATTGTGGGGTAAAAGTAACCCCGAGTAGACTACGGATATAGTCGGTGTTAGGGTTGAGTGAGTTAATGATATATTGTTACTGTTATGTTGTATAACCTTTTACCCTGTTAAATAACTTTTTTTATCGTTTGACTGGAGCCATGAATAACACACTGTAATTTGCTGTTTTTAGATAAACAAAGATCATATTATCTTATCTTATCTTAAGAATACAAGGCAAGATAGAAGGTCAACCGTCCTTCGTTCACAAAATTTGTGGATTTTTTAAAAGAGGCAGCGTGACTCAGCGGTGCGGTCTTTGCTTCATACCCCAAAGGTATAAAGTTCGAATATCCGCTGCGCTCTGTGGCCTTGAAGAAGTCACTTCGCCTTAGCTCAGTTTGCGGCGCTGCACTGCGGCTGACACCTGGGTTATTCCAGTCTTCCCTTAGAACAGATCTTAGACACAAATGTCCCCAATGAGATGAATAAGGGATTTTTTTATATTTTTAACAAATTTATTTATAAAGTACCTCTCCAAAAACGAGTTTATAGATAGTAAGACATTGGTGTCACACATGTCTTTGTTATTGCTTTTTGCAATAATTCTCACAAACATTTTTTTATAAACGTTCAATGTTACACATAGTTTTGTGTGTTGGTCCATTATACTTCCGTATGGCAATGTTGTGAGATTCTTAGCCAAGCGCATACTATCTATTGAGTGAATATTTGCTGCCTAATAATGGACTTTGGCCAGAAAACTCGTCCTTCAAAAATCTATCGATTTAAATGACCCTCACCTTGGCAACAAAACTCTCTAATCTGGGACTTCGCTAAGTGTTCCTTGTTTTGTTTTTGCAATACATTTAGGTTATGTCAGTGCCAGTAAAAAGGAAGAAAATGGGAAAGTAAAACGTTCCAGAATTACAATTAAAGCACCCAAAGGAAAAAGAAAGGGACAAAAGGGAACGGGGAAAACAAATGGGGAAACAAAATGTAGATTCCAAGAGCACCCCATAAATTGTACTTAGTTTGAGATCACCAATTAGTTCATCTGGACACAAGCCGGCCCACACTAAGGGGAAATTCATAAAATGCTTACATTAAAAAATTAAAAAAAAAAATATAATAAAAATTAAACAGAGAGATGATTTAAAAGGGAAAAAAGTTTTTCATCTCCCAAAACAATAATTTATGCTTTTGACTGTTTCCCTCCCAGCTGGGGGTATCCGGAAAGGGGCCCCGGACAAAAAAGGCCAAAAGCAATCTATTTCAAGGGGAAAGACAGAATGAAAAGATGGAAAACAGATATAAGGGGATAGAAGACACAGTATGTACCCCCCTCTCACTCTGGGAGTTCGGGAAAGTGTTCCTTGGTCCCAGATTTTTTTAAACCAAGATGAGGGTTATTTAAATTGATTAAATTTTGAAGGGAAAGAGTTTTCTGGCTTTTTAAAAAAAAAAAATACGTGTTTTTCCCAGAGAAGGGACAGTTAATTTGTGGGGCTATGTGGTCTAGTGGTATGGCATTTCGCTTTACGTTGTGGAGGTCCGGGGGTTCGAGCCTCGCTCGGCGCATGTTGAGTCCTTGGAAAAGGCTCTTTACTCACCTTCTCTCACCGATAACCCCAGGTGTAAAATGAGCACCGGGGTTTTTGACAGCGTTGGGCCCCTAAAGGGGAAAAAAAAGAATACGCCAAAAAGGCCCCATGTTTCGTTCTACTTTTTTCGTTTTTCGTTGGGGGGCCCCTTGAAAACGCTTTGGCAATTTGGGAATTGCTCTTTCAAAGCTCAATTATTTTATTTTAAAATAGTCCCCGGCCTTTTTGCGTTGTTTGTCGGAAAAAAAAATGAATATCCCCCTAAAGGGGTATTTTCGTTCTACAAATTTTGTGTTGCTGTTGCTCCGGGGCCCCTTGAAAAGGGTTTTTGGGCCCTTTTTAAAATTTAAATTTAAAGCTTTTTTCCAAGGTCAATACCCCGGGAAAAAAAAGGGCCCGGCGCAGCACTCTGTTCAAGTTACCTTCTTTTTTAGCCTTCGTTTTCAAACCCAAAATTTTGTTTACAAGGTCTGGTTTTTTCTAAAAAGGACCGTGTCAGATTTTTTTAAAATTTAAGCGTCTTTAACCGTTTTGGGGAGGCTGAATGTCTTTTGTTTTTCATTTTCTCTCCTATACCCCCTTTTCTATATCTAATAATACCCCTCTATTTATATTATATAAAATTTATATAAATATATATATATCTATATTAAACTTCCCATATTTTTAATATATATAAAACCATATATTATAATAAAATTATAATCTATTTAATTAAAACCCCCTTATATCTATCTTTCTATATTACTATATCTATATATTAAATATCTTCTATTATATATAATATTCCCCCCCTTTTATAAAATAATATTCTTTTTATCTACTATTATATTTAAAATATCTTATTTTAAATATTTAACTCATATATCTATATATTTTTCTTATATTTATATCACTATATAACCATTCAAAATATATATAATATATATATACATTTTCCCCTATTTAAAACTTAAATATACCTTTTTTAAAATTAAAAAAAAATTTAAAATTATAACTCCCTCTAATCTATAAAAGCTTAATATCTATAATATTAACATTTCTATATATACTTAAAATTTCTAAATATTATATGTTTTATATATCTTTTCTTCTCATATCTAAAAACCCTAATCTATATTTAAAATATATTATATACTATACCTATATATATACCCATACCCCCAAATATAATTTTAAAAATAAAAATAATAATAATAATATTTATTAAAAAATAAAATAATAATTTTAAAAATTAAAAAATTTAATTTTTGTAATTTTTTTTTTTTTAAAATTTAAAAATTTAATTTTTAAAAAAAATTTAAAAATGAAGAAGAAAAAAGGGAAAAATTTTTTAATAATAAAAAAAATAATTTAAAAATAATAATTTAAAAAAAAAATAATGTAAAAATTTAAAGATTTTTTATGTTAATAATTAAAAAATTAATAAAAATAATAATTTAAAATAAAAATTTTTTTTTAAAATTTTAAAATTTTTAAAAAAATTTTAATAATAATAATTAATAAAAAAAAAATTTAATAATTAATTTTAAAATTTAAAAATAATTAAAAATTTAAAAAATAAAAAAAATTTTAATTTATATAAATGAAAAAATAATAAGATTTTTTAAAAAAATTTTAAAAAAAATTTTAAAAATTAAATTTAAAAAATAAAAATTTAAAAAATATAATAAAAAAATTTTAAAAAATTAAAAAAATTTAAAAAAAAAAAAAATTTAATAATAATAAAATTTTAAAAATAATAATAATAAAAAATAATAAAATAATAAATAAAAAAATTAATAAAAATAAAAATAAAAATAATGAAAAATTTAAAAAGAAAATAATTAAAAAATAATTATAATTTTGATAAAATTTTGATTAAAAAAATGAAAAATAAAATAAAAATTTTAAAAAAATTTAATTTTAAAAATAAAATTTTTTAAAATAAAAATTTAAAAAAAATTTAAAATTTAAAAAAATAAAAAAAAATTTTAAAATTTAAAAAAATTTTTTTTAAAAAAAAATAATAAAATAAAATAAAAATTTTAAAAAAATTTTAAAAATAATAAATAATAAAAAAATTAATAAAAATAATAAAATAATTAAAAAAATTTTTAAAATAAAAATAAAATTTAAAATAATAATAATAATAATAAAAATTTAAAAAAAATTTAAAAATTTAAAAAAAATAATAATAATAAAAATAATAAAAATTTAAAAATAATAATAATAATAATAATTTTAAAAAAATAATAAAAATTAAAATAATTAAAAATAATAATAATAATAATTTAAAAAAAAATAATAATAAGGGGGGAAATTTGATTTTAGTTGGGGTTGGGTTTTGCCCCCCACTGTGGAGGCGCCCCCTTTTTTGGGATGCCCCCATCCTTTTTGGTACCCGGGGGATGTCTAGTTCAAAGGGGCCCCCCTTGTTGTTTTTTATACGGAAAAGTCATCCCTCGGGCAACGACTTGGCGGTTGGCGAAAATGTGGACAAAAAAAAAACGAGGAAAGTTCCCTCCAAAGTAAACATCTCTGTCCCCCGGGAAAGAGGGGAAAATCCATAAACAGGACAACGGCTTGAAAGGCGAGAGGGGAAAGGCATTTTTTTTACCCCCCGGGGGGCTCGGAATTTAAATGATAAGCCGCCATCCCCCTCGGAAACAAGGGGGAACCCTTGACGTTTTCCTTTTTCCACAAACCGCACAGAAGATTAAAAAAAGAATAAAAAGCCCCACAATTTGCCCCCCCCTCCCCCCTCCCCCCCCAAAAGGGTTTCCCCGGGTCAAATTTCCGGGGGGAAGGGAAAATACCCCGGGCAGGGGGACATCGGGGGGGATGGAAATCAGCCTAAACCCAAAGGAGGTTGATTTTCCCAAAGGGGGCCCAACCAAACTGTTTGTTTGGGGGTTTTTTGGGGGAAAGAATGGAAAAGTAAAAAAAGGGAAAAAATAAGAAAAAAGGAGAAAAAAAAAGAAACATAAAAGAAAACCGGGGCATCACAATGGGCACATGAAATATTCCGGGGCA
>NC_088370.1:39993521-40003913 GCF_034508935.2 Berghia stephanieae | reverse complement strand
ACAAACATGTAGGACGAGACATGACACCTGTTAGGCGATATTACAATTTTTTTCGGACATAGACAACGCTGATAACGGCCAGGTACTCATTTTACATCAGAGTACGGTGAGAGAATGTGAGTAAAGAGCCTTTTTCCAAGGACTCAACTATGCACCGAGCGAGGCTCAAACCCAGGACCTTCCGATCCGAAAGCGAGTGTCATACCACAAGACCGCATAGCCGCACATAACCATGACCTATAGCTTTAAATCGCCCGGAGACCCAGGTTCAAGACCCCGCTGTCAGCATCTCGTGTTTTTATTTCCTCGAGCAAGATATTTTTGCTTGGTCCTTGAGGACTGACTTGATTTCTCCAACTTAATAAAAGTTTTTGTTTCTTGTGTTTCCTCAGATCCCATTCTCTTGCTAAAGTATCTGACAATTCAGCAGCGACCATGAATCGATTGAACAAACGTGAATAAATGAATAAATAAATAAGTAAATAAATAAGCAAACAAAATGGAGTTGAGAAATCAAATTTCAGTTTTTTTTAAATGGTTAAAATTAAAATCAATCTCTCTCTCTTCTCTCTCTCTCTCTCTCTCTTCTCTCTCTCTCTCTCTCTCTCTCTCTCTCTCTCTCTCTCTCTTCTCTTTCTTTCTTTCTTTCTTTCTTTCTTTTTCTTACTTTCTCTCTCTCTCTCCTTCTTTCTTCTCTCTCTCTCTCTCTTTCTCTCTCTCCCCCTCTCTCTCTCTCTCTCTCTCTCTCTCTATCTCTCTCTCTCTCTCTCTTCTTTTTTAAACCCCCTCGAACAAGTGTTTCGGTCTTAATTGTTTACACTCTAAAGAGACTGAGCAAGGACAAGAACAGGATCCCTGGGTGCATTACTACTTTCTTTTTCATTTCCAAATGCTGGCTCGGGGACTCGATCGAACACAAGACCCCATGACTTTAAATTTTCTGGTGTGTGTGTTTTTGGTTTTTTTTTTTTTTGTTTTTTTTTTTATGTGTGCTCTTATCCACTATGCCATCGGCGTATGTAATAATAGAATGTTTAATATTTGTTAACGGGGGTGTCACCTACTAAACATAGTAACTCTCAGTAATGTTCAGTTGTTGACACCTTGTGCTTGGGGGCATTATATGGCTGAGTAGATAGGGATTGCATTGATAACCTGAGAGATACGGGTTTAAGATTTGCTGTCTGAATCTCGTTTTTTTTCTCTCTCCATGCGCAAGATACTTGGGACTTATGATCACAATAACCTTTGCATATTATATTTTCGACACAAGCTACAAGTAGATTAATAAAGAGCAGAAATGTGTGGAAGTTTTCTAATAGCCTTCAACAGTCGTGACACCATTTCCCTCGTACTGACGCATAGTAACTTAGTAACTGGTTCTAAACTATCGGAACAATGGTGGACGCCCTTATGAAATACTTGTCCGACGAACATAAAAATATATCCAGAGGGAAAAAAAAACATTATAAATTTGATCATGTTTTGACTTTTATACATTTTGCTCACATGACACGTGAAAAAGTTCTAGCAAGCATGAAGAATAAAAAGTACCTATTTTCTTTGTTTAGAACCAAGCTGCTCGTTGCTAGGCGGACGTGACATCAGACTATTTAATCCTATTGGTACTTTGGATCCTTGATAGCGGTGCACTGATGAGATCAAACCAACAATTACACAAGCAAAACATCCTTTTATTGACATTCGAAACGTACTTTGTAAAAAAATAAAAAATAAATAAATAAAATGTGATTCTCCTTATAGCTCAATATCCACTAAACGTGATCAAAGCGCTTTACAAAGAGTCCCTGACCAACAGCAACAGTTAACATGTAGAACGAGACATGACGCGTATTGGGCGATATTACAATTTTTTTCGACAGAGACAACGCTGTTAACGGCCAGGTACTCATTTTACACCTGAGTACGGTGAGAGAATGTGAGTAAAGAGCCTTTTCCTAGGACTCAGCTATGCGCCGAGCGATGCTCGAACCCAGGATCTTCCGATTCGAAAGCGAGTGTCATACCACAAGACCACATAGCCGCAGGAAGAAGGAAACAATAGGACATATCTTACTACAAAACCATCTCTCAATTCTCCTCTAAGACCAAATGAGTGAGTGAGTGAGTGAATGAGTGAGCCTAAAATAGTGTTGTATGTTTAAGTGCAGTTCTACGCATTACTGTGTTAAAACATGAAATAAACTCACAATCTTGAATTCCACACAATCTGACGGATAGACATGGACTTAATTTAACGGTGGGTTTGTTAGACATTATAATCGCGCATGTCCTGAACTTGGCACTCATAGTATAATGATAAATTAATATATTGTATTAATATTATTATATTACTGAAATGTGTACGAACAATTCTTATTTTTCGCTACTATCTAGTAATGTGTGTGTATCATGCGACGATAGATAGATGATTGATGATTAATGAACATCATCGTCACAACCATGTCATTGCCATCATTATTATTGTCTTTGGCCATCTGTTGCCGGGTGGCGTGACTACTGAATCCTATTGTATTAACAATAATATTGTATTTCCATTAATAATACGCTGAATTGCATTTGATCACTTTTAAATAATGTCACAATTAAATATATTTTAAAAAAACATTATTATATATATATATACATTAGTTAACTTCACTTGTGCATTGACGTAACCTGTATTTTGTTTATGTATCTATACGGCCATGTTAAATATTACTATGTTTGTGATATATGATTTCTCGAGCTTGCAATAAAGTATCTTATTGACTGGCTACCAATGAATGTCTTCCCTGTCAGTTTTTGTTTGCATTGCCTTTTGGTGCATAATAATCATCATCGTCGTCGTCATCGCAATCATCATCTCTATCACCGTCATCATCATCATCATCATCATCATCATCATCATCATCATCATCATCATCATCATCATCATCATCGCCATCATCAGCAGCATCACCACCACCATCACCATCAGCCGCAGCAGCAGCAGCAACATCATCATTTCCCCGTAGTAGTCATTATCATCATCACCATCATCAACATCACCACCACCAGCAGCAGCAGCATCACCAGCTTCAACATCATCATCAGCAGCAGCATCATCATCATTTTCCCCGTAGTAGTCATTATCATCATCATCACCATCATTATCTTGATGATTATTTATTTGTTATTATCTATTCATGTTTGCCTCTCTGTTGTGAAGCATTTTTTGTTTCTACTTGATTGAGGACTATATTTAAGTCAATTGGATTCAGTAGTCTGACGTCACGCCGCCCGGCAACGGCGGCCATCTTGGTTCTAAACAAAGAACATCATTCCTTTTTATTCTTCATGCTGGCTAGAACTTTTTATTCCCTTTTCATATGCCTTTTGATCAGAATGTGTAAAAGTCAAAACATGATCAAATTTATGTGTTTTTTTTTTCCTCTGGAAACGCTTTTATGCCCGCCGGAGAAATATTTCATACGGGCGTCCGCCATTGTTCCGATAGTTTAGAGCCAATGTTACTAAGTTACCATGCGTCATGAGGAAGGAAGTGGCGTTACGACTATTGAATCCTATTATGCCTGTGTGTTGTTGTGATCAGATAGGGGTCAGCGTGGCTCAGCGGTACGGTCTTTGCTTCGTACCCGAAAGGTACCGAGTTCGATCACCCGCTGCCCTGTGGGTCATTGAGCAAGTCACTTCTCCTTAGCTCATTCTGCGGCGCTCCACTGCGGCTGACGCATGGGTTATTCCAGTCTTCCCTTGGAATAGACACTAGATGAATAAAGCGAATTTTATTTATTTTTACAAATTTGATTTATTATTTATGTGTGAGTGTGGGATGTGTACGTGTATATATCCACTATAATATAATAAATTGTATTTTACATTGGCATCAATGGGAACCAAAATGAACTTCCATTTATTTGGACAATAAGTACAGTTCTAATACTATTAAGACAACTCGCCTACAGATAGTATGCAGATGACGTCACTCAGGCCTTTGTTATTGTTTTTGTCATCCGCGTTTGTGATTTGTTCTCACTAAACTGTATTAACCAGACTATAAAAGTTCATGGTTACACAGAGTTTGTGTGTTGGTCCGTTATACTTCCGGATGGCAATGTTGTGAACTCCTTGGCCAAGCGCATTCTATCTATAGATAGTATGCGCTTGGCCAAGAAGCTAACATCATTGCCATCCGGAAGTATGTCAAAATGACATCTATAGATAGTATGCAGATGACGTCACTCAGGCATTTGTATTTGTTTTTCCCATCCGCGTTTGTGAGTTGTTCTCACTAAACTGTATTAACCAGACTAAAAAAGTTCATGGTTACACCGAGTTTGTGTGTTGGTCCGTTATACTTCCGGATGGCAATGTTGTGAACTCCTTGGCCAAGCGCATAATATCTATACTAGTCTTGTGAATGACTTGGGAGTCTTAAGCCTAAGTGGAGCGAGTGACTAAAATAATCGGATTTCTTGAACGTTTTCCAGTCTCTGACTAGCTAGTCTCTTACCTAGAAATGGGCGTTGTAAGAACGGTGACTAATTCGGCTATTTTGTATTCGTAGTATCACGCTCTCTAGTACACGATACAGGTAAGATACCAGCCTTCGATAGTTTCATTTTTTGTTCTTTGACGCAAACCCTTCGATTTCGAGTATCCGTTCTCTCGCAACTCACGAGCCAATTAGATTCAGTTTATTTGTGGGGTTTTTTTTACTCACAAAAATGTGTACTTTCGACGATCTGCAGTTTTCAAAGCCAGTGTCAATAACAACAGGACACTCTTTGCCTCTGTCATTCGTATTCGACGTATTTTCCTTCCGAATCGAAGCCCTCTCAATCTAACAATAGCTTCTATCTTGTCGACGCTATGATGTATCTCAGTAACTATTCTAAGTCCGGCCTCAGCAAATGACTAAAACTTGGCCAAACTTAGTCCGAAGGTGCCGTGATTTTAGTCTGGGACTTGCTTAGTCAGCTTACATGAAATCCGATTTTTTCAAGTCCTTGACTAAAATCAGAGACTGAGCGCTGATATTAAAAGTTAGTATCATTTTTATTAACAACAAGAGATGAAGTGAGTAGAAAAGTGCCAGAAGACAATAGAGAATAAAAAATATTCGCGGCGGTGATAGGGGTTTGAACCGCGACCTTATTGGTACGACAACTCCGCCTGGCCGATGAGAGCGTGACTATACCGTATGAGCTATCCACGATCCCAAAAAACATCGTATCTAACTCAGGTCATTCACTACTAGAGCTCTCTCTCTCTCTCATCGACTACTGGAAATCATTAGTCCAACAAACACAATCTAAGTCATAAGTGATGCATTTCAGTCTCCAATAAAATCAAAAACCCAACTAAACACACTTTCTACACATTGTTAATCATAAGTGACGTCATTTCGACACACATTTTCATGTTAAATTTAGCAACATCTGCAGAGGCGACTCCGTCTACAGACAGACGGGGTGTTCAAATCTGTTAGAATTTCTATTTATAAATGCAAATCTTTAAACGTGAACCACCGCCTCAATTCGGTGTTATGTCGGAAAGAAACAAGGGCCAATATTCAATTTAAAGTAAAATCCTACAGAAAAACAGAAATTGAGCTACAGTTGTTAAAGATAGTTGTTTTTATTTTTAACTTAAGCATTCATATCCACTAAACGTGCTCAAAGCGCTTTGAAAAAAAAAAGAACTCTGTCTATTCTTTCAATGGGGCCAAATTAATTCAAATAAAATTTTATGATTTAGACTTCAAAATCGATTATCAATATATAGAATGAAGTTGATGTCACTCGGGTATTTGTTATTGATTTTTGCCACCCACGTTTATGAGTAATTCTCACTAAACGGTATTTACCAGACTATAAAAGTTCATGGAGGAGAAGCCTTCACCAAGATTTGAGTGTCTCCAATCTTACCTGGAGTGAGGCAAAGGTCTGTGCCAAGGACAGAAGAAGATGGAAGAGTGCTGTTGAGGCTCTATGCTCCGCCAGGAGCCAAATGCATAAGTCGAGTAAGTAATAAAAGTTCATGGTTACACATAGTTTTGTGTGTTGGTCCGTTATACTTCGGATGGCAATGTTGTGAGCTTCTTAGCCAAGCGCATACTATCTATGTCTCATGCCGACTTATTACAACATGTGTCAGAGGGCCATTAATGTGTTTGTTTACTGTTAGATTACTAAGTATTCTGTGTAAATTTATTGAATATTGTGGCCATTCGTACGTAAATGAAATGTGTGTATATATATATGTGTGTGTGTGTGTGTGTGTGTGTGTGTGTGTGTGTGAACGAGAGACAGAGAGAGAGAGAGATATATATATATTTAGGAAGAGAGAGGGGGAGAGAGGGAGAGAGAAATAGAGAAAGAAAGAAAGAAAGAAAGAGAGAGAGACAGAGAGAGAGAGGAGAGGGAGGGAGAGAAAGGGAGAGAGAAATAGAGAAAGAAAGAGAGAGAGAGAAAGAGAGAGAGAGAGAGAGAGAGAGAGAGAGAGAGAGAGGAAGAGAAAGGGGGAGAGGGAGAGAGAGAGAGAGAGAGGGAGAGAATAGAGAAAGAAAGAAAAGAAGAGATAAGGAAGAGAGAGAAAGAGAGGAGAGGAGAGAGAGAGAAGAGAGAGAGAGAGATAGAATAAGGTGGAGATAGAGTAGTGGGATGGCGTGGCTTTTAGTGATTACAGTTGATAGGGTAAACAAACCACTCAACAAATAACAAACAATTGATAAGATCGATTTACATGAAAAGACAGGGTTTTATACGGTTGAGTCACGCTCTCACCGACCAGGCGGAGTTGTCGTACCAGTAAGATCGCGGGTTCAAACCCCCATCACCGCCGCGAAAAAATGTTTTTATTCTCTATTGTCTTCTGGCACTTTCCTACTCACTTCATCACTTGTTGGCAGGGTTTGTTGTTGTTTTTTTTTATCTTAGCAATCAGTTCATACAGTTTTATATATCAATGATAGTTTTTTCCTCTGAATTATCAATAACAATGTATAATTGAATGTAAGCTTCAATTTAATATACGAAAACAGATAAAATGGACGTTTCGGGTTTCCCCTTTATCAACAAAACAGTATTAATGAAACACTACAGACGAATGAGATGTGTGGTCGTGGCGTTGTTAAAATGAATAAACAAAAACAATGTGAATTAAAGCGGAATTTGAAAACAGTCTTCGCAATAAATAAATAAATAAATAAATAAATAGGTCATTGACTGAAACCAGCTTTAAGATACCCAACGTATTTTATATTAAACTAAATCAACAGCAAAATAAATAATTAAATAAATAAATAAATATATGAATACATTAATCGATTCGTTTTTTAAATACAATCAAAGAATATTCATCAACCGCTCGCTCATGTATGATTTTAATCTATTCTATGCCTACACTAAGATTGGATTTGACAACAATACCTTCCGTCAGTCAACCACAACAAAATAGGTGACCCATATCAATACTCTTCAACAGTCGTAAGGTCACTTCCTTCCTAATGACGCATGGTAACTTAGTAACACTGGCTCTAAACTATCGGAACAATGGCGGACGCCAGTATGAAATATTTCCCTGGCGAGCATAAAAGAGTATCCTGATGGAAAAAACCCCATAAATTTGATCATGTGTTGACTTTTACACATTCTGATCACAAGGCATATCAAAAGTTCTAGCCAGCATGAAGAATAAAAAGTAATGATTTTCTTTGTTTAGAACCAAGATGGCCGCCGTTGCCTGGCGGCATGACATCAGACTACTGAATCCAATTCTATCATTATGAGTAAATTCTCTATAAATAGATTTCTTTTCAATCGCAATGTACCTAATGACGATAATTAGTTTCTGGGGTCACGATTTTTTGAGTCGTTCCGGTAAGTGATTCGTCAGATATCGGAACCTTCGACGAATGCCCACGGAGCGAATCCATCGATAACATAATATCGATATTATGCGCTTGGCTTAGGAGTTCACAACATTGCCATCCGGAAGTATAACGGACTAACACACAAAACTATGTGTAACCATGATCGTTTATAGTCAGGTTAATACAGTTAAGTGAGAATTATTCATAAACGCGGATGGCAAAAAACAATAACAAAGACCCGAGTGACGTCAAATTCGAACTATCTATCGCCGGACACAAGAATCATCTAAGACTTAAAGTTTGACGTCATTTTAAGGTTTTGTGCACCGTCCAGTGAGTTGTATTTAGTGAACTCAAGGGAGCCAATGATCCTATAGATAGAACGAAGATGACGTCACTAGGGTCATTGTTATTGTTTTTTGCCATCCGCGTTTATGAGTAATGCTCACTGAACTGTATTAACCTGACTATAAACGTTCATGGATACACACAGTTTTGTGTGTGGGGCCGTTATACTTCCGGATGGCAATGTTATGAGCTTCTTAGCCATGCGCATACTATCTATAGAAATGTAATACTTGGCAATATCTCAGTTTTATTTTTCAAAATGTACAAGGTACAATGGATCGGATGGCAATTTCACTGATCACCGATATTCATCACCATTTACGGCCTTCGGTGTCAATACCGTCCTGATCTTTCTCGCTACCTGACACCACATTGAATAGTCAAATCTTAGTCTTTATGACCGGCAATATATATATATATATATATATATTGTGTGTGTGTGTTATATATATATATATATATATATATATATATATATATATATATATATATATATATATATTGCCGGCCATAGGTCGCCTTACGTAAACAATGCGTTAAACCAATGAGTTAAAAAAAAAAAAGAAATATATATATATATATATATATATATATATATATATATATATATATATATATATATATATAGTTCGAAGTTGACGTCACTCAGGTCTTTGTTATTGTTTTTTGCCATCCGCGTTTATGAGTAATTCTCACTAAACTGTATTAACCTGACTATAAACGTTCATGGATACACACAATTTTGTGTGTTGGACCGTTAACTTCCGGATGGCAATGTTGTGAGCTTATTAGCCAAGCGCATACTATCTATATATTTAAACCCATTGTTTACTGCATTGTCTACAGCATTGTTTACTTAAGGCTTCCTTTGGCCTGTATTTTATATATATATATATATATATATATATATATATATATATATATATATATATATATATATATATATATACTTTTTTTATACTCATTGTTTACGTAAGGCGACCTAAATTAAATAATAACCCAATTTATTTCTTTGACTCTAGGCCTACTAACAGCACGAACCAGGAACTAAACGAGGAGTTTTTAAAGAGTATTAATCCTTATATTGTTTTTAATTCAATTCTGCCACTACAAGCTGCCCTATCGTCCCCAGAATCTGTTTCAAAATATAATACCCTGCTGCACGAGATAAAATCAGCGATGTGCTTTTATTTTTCAACTTTTTTATTTGAAATTATAGATATGAATCTTCAGATCATTCGATAATAAGATTAGTCGCACCATCATTCGATGCACAAATGGTTGAGTAATGCGAACAAGTATTATAGGAAAAGTAATATATAAAATGATTTTTAAAATAAATGTAAATCTATAGATAATAAATTGATTCGATAAAATAATGTAATTAAAGGAAGCCTACATTGTTTACATCCAGATGTTGTCTTTTTGTTTACTATGAGATGCACGTATTTATTCCAACCTATTCGAGATGTACTGATTTGAGGGTCTGATAACCCAATTTGGTTTAATAGTCTGATGTCATGTCAGCAACGAGCAGCTTGGTTCTAAACAAAGAAAATCGGTACTTTTTATTCTTCATGCTGGCTAAAATTATTTTCACATATCATGTGATCAGAATGTGTAAAAATCAAAAACATGATCAGATTTATAATGTTTGTCTCTTCTGAATACACGTTTGTGCTCGTCGGGGAAGTATTTCATAAGGGCGTCCGCCATTGTTCCAATAGTTTAGAACCAGTTACTAAGTTACTATGCGCCATTACGAGCGAAGTGACATCACGACTGTTGAAGCCTATTGTTATGGGTGGGCCCGTTGTTGTAATATACGTAAAAACAACGCAAAAAATTATCCATTACAACAATGTTAAAACAGGTTCATAATTGCATTCGGCTGTTAATAATATGTTACAGTGAATGACACAATCAGTTGGATCGTGAAAAAGTTTGAGCTGAGATATTGCCAAGTTTAGTTAGGTCAATTATTTAAAATCATAAATGAGTTCTTGTCATAAATGATTAAATGAACCCTTTTTGTACATCTTCAGGAAATATCAAAGCTTAATTTCACTTCTAAATATTTTTTACAGCGAGTCAAGTTGAAAATGAATGAAATTGGAGAAAAGTTGCTGGATACTTTTCCCATACATATGACCATAACTTCATGA
>NC_088370.1:39983521-39991021 GCF_034508935.2 Berghia stephanieae | reverse complement strand
CGCTTGGCTCAGAAACTCAAAACATTGCCATTCGGATAACGAACCAATACACAAAACTAGATATGTGTAACTTTGAAATTTTATAGTCTAGTTAATGTAATAAAGTGAGAATTGCTCATAAACATGGATGGCAAAGAACAATAACCAAGACCTGAGTGACGTCAACTTCGTTCTATTTATAGATAGAATGAAGTTGACGTCACTCGGGGCTTTGTTATTGTTTTTTACCATCCACGTTAATGAGTAATTCTCACTTAACTGGATTATCCAGACTATAGATGGTTCGAAGATGACGTCACTCAGGTCTTTGTTATTGTTTTTTGCCATCCGCGTTTATGAGTAATGCTCACTGAAGTGTATTAACCCGACTATAACGTTCATGGATACACACAGTTTTGTGTGTTGGTCCGTTATACTTCCGGATGGCAATGTTATGATCTTCTTTGCCAAGCGCATACTATCTATACAAGTTCGTGGTTACACAGAGTTTTGTATGTTAGTCCGTTATACTTCCGGATGGCAATGTTGTGAGCTTCTTAGCCAAGAGTATCTGTAGATAGTTCGAAGATGACGTCACTCAGGTCTTTGTTATTGTTTTTGCCATCCGCGTTTGTGAGTAATGCTCACTGAACTTATAGATAGTATGCAGATGACGTCACTCAGGCCTTTGTTATTGTTTTTGCCATCCGCGTTTGTGAGTTGTTCTCACTAAACTGTATTAACCAGACTATAAAAGTTCATGGTTACACAGAGTTAATGTGTTGGTCCGTTATACTTCCGGATGGCAATGTTGTGAACTCCTTGGCCAACCGCATTCTATCTATTAACCATACTATAAACGTTCATGGATACACACACAAAATAACATTGCCATCCGGAAGTATAACGGACCAACACACAAAACTGTGTGTAATCATGAACTTTTATAGTCGGGGTAATACAGTTTAGTGAGAATCACTCACAAAATACAATAACAAAGGCTTGAGTGACGTCATCTTCGTTCTATCTATAGAACCAACACAGAAAACCATTGTGTAAATGTAAACGTTTATAGTAATATGATGGAGAAAATCGTATGATAACTAGTCACCCATTTGGCGATATAGATAGTATGCGCTTGGCTAAGAAGCTCATAACATTGCCATCCGGAAGTAATTAGGACCAACACACAAAACTGTGTGTATCCTTGAACGTTTATAGTCAGGTTAATACAGTTCAGTGAGCAGTACTCATAAACGCGGATGGCAAAAAACAATAACAAAGACCTGAGTGACGTCATCTTCGAACTATCTATAAAAACAATAACAAATGGGAGAGAGAAGAGAGGTCGATATCATTCACTTTATTGTTTATAGATAGAATGAAGTTGACGTTACTCATGTCTTTGTTATTATTTTTTTTTTTTGCCATCCGCGTTTATGAGTAATTCTCACTTAACTGTATTAACCAGACGATAAACGATCATGGTTGTGTTGACCAGTTATACTTCCGGATGGCAATGTTGTGAACTTCTTAGCCAATCGCATACTATCTATAGACAACCAACTATCTATGTTTGTCCGTGTGAAGGTGTGTCACAAAAATGGACAACGAAAAGAAAGAGTAACTTGTTATATTCATTCATCTGCGAGTATCAAGCTAATGAGCAGCATAGAGATCTAGCGATGTCCCAATAGTCTTCAACAGTCGTAACGTCACTTCCTTCCTAATGACGTATGGTAACTTAGTAACACTGGCTCTAAACTATCGGAACAATGGCGGACGCCGTATGAAATATTTCTCCGGCGAACTTAAACGCGTATCCAGAGGGAAAAAAAACATCAATTTGATCATGTTTTGACTTTTACACATTCTGTTCACAAGGCATATGAAAAGTTATAGCCAGCATGAAGAATATAAAGTGATGATTTTCTTTGTTTAGAACCAAGATGGCCGCCGTTGCCGGGCGTGTGACATCAGACTACTGAATCCAATTTGAGAGTTTTTGCCAAGATGAGGGTCATTTAAATCGATAGATATAATGTGAAGGACGAGTTTTCTGGCCAAATTCTAAATACTTATTTTTTTCTAGACTACGGCAGTTAACTGATTAAAAATACAGTGAGGACTTCCCTGTCGTATTCTGAAAACTAGTCCAAACTAGTCTTCAATCACATGATTTGTTGCTGTACAACGATTGGACATTTCTCAATAAATGTCAACACGCTGATTTGTTTATGAACGTTGTTAACATACCCATGAGTCATGTTGAGCAAAATGACCAATGGGAGCGATCTATATTCATGTTTTCGTCCAACCAAGTCATCAATCACATGATTTGTTGATGTCCAACGATTGGATATTTCTTAACAAATGTAAACACCCTGATTTGTTTATGAAAGTTGTAAACAATCACATGTGTCAAGCTGAATTAAATGACCAATCGTGATGTTAGATACTTCAAAAGCTGTGAATACTTTTCACTATGTGGGTCACTTTGAGCACATTTTCAATGTGACCAATGACCTCGAGTACATGGAAAGGGAATATCGATCATGCCCATTACCATCATCTTGGAAAGAGAAAGTTTTTTGGATGCACTAATCTTTTTTCAAGAAAATGGCCTCGGTAACCCCTGTGGCCCAAGTAACCCCATGTTACAGTATCAGAACTTTGTACTTTGTTGTAGAGATTCTATTTCTTATAGCAATTTTTTTTAAATTTGCTTAAGAGATTGAGCTAAAAATACATCGTTGTAAGGAATGAGTGTGCTTTGGTGTTTTTTTTTTTGTTTTTTTTTGTTTTGTTTTTTTGTTGAGATTGTGTTTTTGTTTGGGTTTGTTTGTTTTTTTTTTGGGGGGGGGGGGTTGCTGTTTTTGTTTGTTTGTTTGTTTATTTGTTGTTGATTTTTTGTTCTTTTTCTGGTTTTCTTGGATTGCTTTTTATAGTCCTTTTAGTAGTTCTATACATTTGGATTTTTTTTTTTGGAGGGGGGGGGGGGGGGGG
This sequence comes from Berghia stephanieae, assembly GCF_034508935.2. Classification (NCBI taxonomy): domain Eukaryota; kingdom Metazoa; phylum Mollusca; class Gastropoda; order Nudibranchia; family Aeolidiidae; genus Berghia; species Berghia stephanieae. The sequence continues at coordinate 39,988,036 of NC_088370.1, read as the reverse complement.
GTTCTTGTATATGTTTTTGGTTTTGTTTTGTTTTTGCTTTCGGTTTTTTTGTGTTTTTTTTATTTGGTCTTATTTTTCTTCTTTTTTTTTCTTTGTCTTTTCCTCGTTGGATTACGTGGAAAAACAGTGGTGTTGACCTTACTGGATTAATAAAGACTAAACTATAGACTATCGTCACATTCATTTATGTACTTAGCAGCTCCGGATGAATGAGAAGCGAATGGGTTTGTCCAGGCAGAACGGCAAAACCATTCGGAACGGTAGCATGCCCCGTGGCTTCTTGGTCGGCTTTCTCCTCGACTATTGCTCCTGGCAGGGCATCGTTGTTGAACCGTGGGTAGCCGCCTATGCTTGCACTGGAAGATGTGGCTTTGTTATCGATATTCCTTTTTGGGATCAAGTCAGGGGCAGGGTTTAAATCATCTTGATAGTAGCTTGGTGTTACGAGCGTGTCCCAGCCTCGTTTTGGCAATGGGCCAATATCGTGTAGTATGTCTGTTATTTTGAATGTGTTCACGTTCTCGCGAGAATCGTTGTCTGTTTTTGTATTGTGTGGTTTGTTGTCGTGGAAACTGCTGCCAAAATGTTTGATAGTCTCTCGTTTACTGGGGTCTATAATGCACAATGGGGAATCGTCTTTATAATTTGTATTAGCGATGGCGTTGTGCTCCTCCTTTTTGGATGTTGTAGTTGTTTTTGTTTGATTTGATAGTGCTGATGGTGTGGATGGTGATGATGATAATGGGATGGCGGATGGAGATTTTTGGGTCTCTTCATTGCTTGTTTTTAACGATGTGGTGATACCTGCTGCGTTAGAGGAAGCATCCTCTGTTGCTGATGATTCAGTTGCTATTCTTGCTGTTGTAGTTGAAAGTGGTGTTCGACGCATTGGTCGTGGCGGAGATGTTATCGTTGTAAAGTCTGCATTCGTCATGGTTTCATCTGATGTTCTTTTCTCGGGCATTGCTATTGTTGTTGTTACTGCCGCTGTTGTTGTTGTTGATGTGGATGTTGCTATTGTTGCTGCTGATGGTGTTGATGGAGAGGACGGTGATGATGGATGAGTGGATGTTGTTTCAATGTCTTCAACACAACAAACACTCCAACAAATACGAAAGTGGACTGGAGTACTGCGGCGGGAGACTGGATTCGCTGTTCAGGTATTTGGCATTTGTAATCAGAGTACGCGCTGAAGGCAACGACGATGTAAGCGACAACATTGTAGACGTTAAATTCGGCTGTGATGTTAACGGCGAAGTTGTTGTTGTTGTTGTTGTAGTTGTTGCTGGGGGTGGTGCTGCTGGTGGTGGCGACTGTGTTTCTGCTGATGTTGTTTTTGTTCTTACTGTCGCTGCTGCAGTTGTTGTCGTTGCTTCTGTCGATCCCAATACGTTTCTTTCCAATACCTCTGTATTACAAGTAATATTCGGTCCTTTTTCGTTCCTATCACTCCTGGCATAGAGACCACAGCCTATGATAGGGCCGAATGTCAAAAGAGAGTGAAGGATGTTTGCTTTCGTTATGGACTGAGAACCTTTTGCTCTGTGGTACAAAACCTTAAGCCATTGAGACATCACGCCTATCTGTTAAAATAAATGGTTTTAAAAAGGTATGAGAAAATGTTAAAAACATTGAAAATAATATATAAATATGTTTTCTAAACATTACGATTTTGCTATCATCATCATAGAAAATGCGATTGAGGAGGAACACAAAGAAGGGAAGAAGAAGAAGAAGAAGAAGAAGAAGAAGAAGAAAAAGAAGAAGAAGAAGAAGAAGTAAGGAAAAGAAATGACACTCGCATTGCATATCTTCAATACACACTGTACTAAAGCTCAATGCGCGTTACAATAAAATGAAATTCACAGTATATTATGACACTCATATTAACCTGTTAACAACAGCTGTGCTCTGGAAAACTATGAATTTGAAAATGAGGCCAGAAAACTCGTTCAAATATCGATCGATTTAACGACCCGATCCTGGGACCTCGCGAGATCCTCCTTCTTCCCGGGTTTGAGAATATTTGCCAAGTCAAGATGAGGGTCAGTTATTTCAGGAAGCGTTTGGAAAAGGGTGTGTCAGTTGTAGATTGGGAGTATGAAGATGGTATGTGTTTTAAATTAGATAAGGAACATTTTGGATGGAATGAAAGTGTATATTTATTATTTGTCTACATGAGGCCGTATGGATCAACGCGTAGCGATTTTGACGATAATGTAAGTTGTTTTGATGAACTGTTAAATCAATTGACAAAAGTGACCGATCAGGGAGGGATTATAGTAGCAGGAGACATGAATGCAAGGACGGCGGAGAGAGAGGATTGTTTGACTGTTGACATTAGAGAGAACCAGACAGAAGAGCTTTCGGTAGAGAATGTTTTATGTGAAAGAGATTTCTTATGTAATGACATGACAGTTAGACGTTTTAATAAGGACAAAAAAGTAAATGACTATGGACTGAAATTACTCCAATTATGTTACACATGCGACCTTGCAATATGGGAGAACAGGGGAGGATAAAATGAAGGGATGCACAACGTTTGGCAATAAAAAAGGGGAGAGTACAATCGACTATGTTATTTGCAATAAGCGGGTTGTAGGAAATGTGTGTGGTTTTAAACGTCCATGAAACAAAGGAAATGTCAGATCATAAGATAATATCGTTTAGTTTGAAATTAAACAATAGTGAGCATAGACAGGAGGTAAGTGACGGTTTAGATGGGGTTATGTTGACAAAGTGGAAAGAGGATAAGAAGGAGAATTACGTTACATTATTAAAAACAAACGAAAGAGTGAAAATGGAAAGGCTTCGTATGGGAACAAAACAGACAATGGACGTTTCGGGTACAAACCCTTCGTCAGCACAACAATACACAAATAAACGTGGAAAACAAATAAAATATAATGAAAAATAACTTGTATCGTCTGTACTCAATGGTGGTTGCAGTATGAATGAAATGTTAGCGTGGCGTGGGTAGAGGATAGGGTGCCCCAGGGGGTGATCTAATTGATAAGCAAAGGTCAGCGTCAGGGAACCGAACTTTCCAGACTATAATGGAAGGTAAAAGACATATTGGTAGTGGTAGTAGTAGTAGTAGTAGTAGTAGTAGTAGTAGTAGTAGTAGTAGTAGTAGTAGTAGTAGTAGTAGTAGTAGTAGTAGTAGTAGTAGTAGTAGTAGTAGTAGTAGTAGTAGTAGTAGTAGTAGTAGTAGTAGTAGTAGTAGTAGTAGAACACTGTAGTGGAACAGTAGGGGGCGGTGGAGGGGGCGAGGTGAAAGAGTCACGGCGGAGGTGGGGGGGGGGGGGGTGTTTGTTGGATGAGCGAAGGTCGAATCTTCGCGAAGGAACGATGCGATAGTAAAGTGGAATACACCGATAAATAGATAGATGGAAAGACAGATAGATAGGTAGATAGACAGAAAAGAGGGAGAGAGAGAGAGAGAGAGACAGAGAGAGAGACAGAGAGAGAAAAAAAAAAAGGGGGGGGGGGGGTGGTGGGAGGGGGTTGGTTTGAGGCGGACCGGTAGAGAGGGGGAATTAGAGAGAGAGGGGGGGGAGGGAGAAAGAGAGAGAGGGGGGGGACAAAGAAAGAAAGAAAGAAAGAAAGAGAGAGAGAGAGGAGAGAGAGAGAGAGAGAGGGGAGAGAGAAAGGGGGAGGGGAGGTGAGAGAGGGCGAGTAAACAGCCGAGTGATAGCTGGGTCTATATGTATATAAATGGATAAAAAAGTGGATGATTGGACACAATGAGAGATAGCTAGAAGGTAGATGACTATGAATCGGTGGATAATCAGTAGATAGATAGGTAGCTAGCTAGCTAGCTAGATAGATTAGATAGATAGATAGATAGATAGATAGATAGATAGATAGATAGTAGATAGGTAGTAGGTAGGTAGGTAGAGTTGTACTTTTAGTAGTATGAACAGTAGTAGTAGTGTAGTAGTAGTCGTAGTAGTAGTAGTGGTAGTAGTAGTAGTAGTAGTAGTAGTAGTAGTATAGTAGTATAGTAGTAGTGATAGTAGTAGTAGTAATAGTAGTAGTAGTAGTAGAGATATAGTAGTTAGTAGTAGTAGTAGTAGTAGTAGTAGAAGTAGTAGTTGTAGTAGTAGTAGTATAGTAGTAGAAGTAGTAGTAGTAGTAGTAGTATAGTAGTAGTAGTAGTAGTAGTAGAAGTAGTAGTAGCAGCAGCAGTAGCTGTAGTGGCAGAAGTGAGAGCAGCATTGGTGATGAATATGGGGACGTTGACATCTAGTGGTGGTCAATCCTGGTGTTGAGTCCGCGTGAGTCAGCGTTCCCAACAACTTGATCAGTGAGTTTCCCTACGTCGACGGGCGGAAGTGTCCGAATGGCAAAAACTGAGCACACACACACGCACACACTGTACATCGCAGTGGTCTGGCAGATTGAAGTGTCTGGCCATGCTGTGTCTGCACAGTTCAATATGTCACGCAAGTGCTGCACGAATCTGTCACCCCCTTTCCGTTCACACGTAAAAATCCCACCCGGAGCCGAATC
>NC_088370.1:39959751-39979751 GCF_034508935.2 Berghia stephanieae | reverse complement strand
GTTAGTAGTAGTAGTAGTAGTAGTAGTAGTAGTAGTAGTTGTAGTAGTAGTAGTAGTAGTAGTAGTTAGTAGTAGTGTAGTAGTAGAAGTAGGAGTAGTAGTAGTAGTTGTAGTTAGTAGTAGTAGTAGTAGTAGTAGGAGTAGTAGTAGTAGTAGTAGTAGTAGTAGTATAGTAGTAGTAGTAGTGTAGTAGTAGTAGTAGTAGTAGTAGTAGTAGTTAGTAGTAGTAGTAGTAGTAGTAGTAATAGTAGTTGCAGTAATAGTGTAGGTAGTAGTAGTAGTGCAGTAGTAGTAGTAGTAGTAGTAGTAGTAGTAGTAGTAGTAGTAGTAGTAGTAGTAGTAGTGGTGAAGTAGTAGTAGTAGTGTCGTAGTAGAAGTAGTAGTAGTAGTAGTAGTAGTAGTAGTAGTAGTAGTAGTAGTATTAGTAGTAGTAGTAGTAGTAGTAGTAGTAGTTAGTAGTGGTCGTAGTAGAAGTGTAGTAGTAATAAAAGATGATGATGATGATGATGATGTGATGATGATGATGATGATGATTGATGTGATGATGATGATGATGATGATGATGATGATAATGATAATGATGATGATGATGATGATGATGATGATGATGTGATGATGTGATGATGATGATGTAATGTAATGATGATGATGATGATGATGATGATGATAATGATAATGATGATGATGATGATGATGATGATGATGATGATGATGATGATGATGATGATGATGATGATGATGATGTGATGATAATGATAATGATAATGATGATGATGTTTGATGATGATGATGATGATGATGAAAATGATAATGATGATGATAATGATGATGATGATGATGATGATGTGATGATGATGATGATGATGATGATGATGATGATGATGATGATGATAATGATGATGATAATGATGATGTATGATGATGATGATGATGATGTGATGATGATGATGATGATGATGATGATGTATGTAATGATGATGATATGATGATGATAATGATGATGATGATGATGATGATGATGATGATGATGATGATGATGATGATGATGATGATGATGATGATGATGATGATGATGATGATGATGATGATGATGATGATGATGATGATGATAATAGAACAAAATAAAATGAAATAAATAAACAGAAGTTCAATTATTAAAAAAGGAACAAAACAAGCAAACAAATAAAAACAAAACAAGCAAACAAATAAAAACAAAACAAGCAAACAAATAAAAACAAAACAAGCAAACAAATAAAAACAAAACAAGCAAACAAATAAAAACAAAACCAAGCAAACAAATAAAAACAAAACAAGCAAACAAATAAAAACAAAAAGCAAACAAATAAAAACAAATAAAAACAAAACAAGCAAACAAATAAAAACAAAACAAGCAAACAAATAGAAACAAAACAAGCAAACAAATAAAAACAAAACAAGCAAACAAATAAAAACAAAACAAGCAAACAAATAAAAACAAAACAAGCAAACAAATAAAAACAAAACAAGCAAACAAAATAAAAAACAAAAAAACAAAGCAAACAAATAGAAAAAACAAAACAAAAAATAAAACAAATAACAAACAAACAACACACCCCCCCCCCCCAACAAAACAATTTCAAACACTGACATTAAAAAATCAAGATAATTAACTCTAGTCATACAAAGGGACCTTGATGACTTATTTCCTTTGACCACATCTTCAAATTATTGCTCAAGTAACCAGAAAAGAGTATCGTCATCGTCATCATCATCATCATCATCACCATCGGAAGAGCAGGTGGCGCACCCAGAAGAATGGTTTTCCCCCAAGGATCAGTGCTGGCCCCAAACACTTTTCAAACATATTTTTACAAATGATCAGCCTGATTTCCCCAAAATTATCCCCCGTTTAATATATGCTGATGCCCTATCCCTCGCAACACGGATGTGCCCTTTCCCAAACCAAATCGAGGGGAAGGGACTGAAAAATCCCCTTTGACCCCCTTTACAAAGTACTACACTAAAAACTCGCTGAACGCCAACCCGGGGAAAACCAAAGTGTGTGCATTTCACCTAACAAACCCCCCAACCCAAAAAAAAACTTAACATCAAGTGGAGGGCCCAGACATTAGAGTACAACTACCACCCGTGTCCCTCGGAGTGACGCTTGATCGAACCTGTCCTTCAGAGAACCGTGAGAAAGCCAAAGGCAAAAGTGTCCACGCGTAAGGCCCTCCTTGGAAAGCGGGCAAACATAAAACGGGGGAAAACTAAACCCTAAAACTCTAAGGACCCCAGCTTTGGGCCCCTAAAGGCTCCCAACTGGGAAAGTACTGCTCAGCTGTATGGGCCCGATCATGCCATGCCTCCAGCTAGACCCGAGCTTCAACAACGCCTGCGGATCATAACGGGCAGCTGAGAGCAAACACATTACCACTGGTCTACATGCAGCAGGATAGCACCACCACACATCGAGAGGGATTACTCATGCCCAATACAAAAATACAAACAGGAAATGGACCAGGAGACACCCTACATGACCACAATTGCCCCAAACAGCGGCTCAAATCAAGAAAAAGCTTCCTCACAGTAGAGTGCTTTCCCCAGAAACACTCAGCATTCTTCCGCCTGGACAATGGGTAGAATGGGACAAGAAAGCAAACACGATGCCTCAGAGCCCCCACAGAAAAGTCCTGAGGCACAGGAACCTCAAGAGAAAAGAATGGTGGCGTTGAAACAGCGCTAGGAGCTAAGGGTGGGAAACACCGCCACAACCTCTTTTAAATGAAAATCTAACCGGCATGAAGGCCCATGCGGTCACCCAGACCCCCCCCCACACCCCCCCCAGACCTACTGGACCACATTCCTTGTCCGAATGCTCGCTGGGACCTCACTGAACCAAATGCGACCTGGAGGGAATGCCAAACCAGGACTGCCCGGGACTGTCTGGATCACTGGCGCGACAGATATGATGATGATGTGTTCTATCATTCATCATAATCATCTTCATCACATCATCATCATCTATCAGCATTATCATATCAACATCATCATCATCATCTCTCATCTCATCAGCATCATCATAATTTCATATATCATCATCTTCATCATCATCACATCTATCATCATCATTCATCATCAATCATCATCAATTTCAATGAAGTTTTTTTTAATTCAATTGATACTACGCACTCGGCTAAGAAGTTACAACATTGCCATCGAAGTATATCGGTCCAACACACCAAAAACTATGTGTAACCTTGAAGTTTATAGTCTGGTTTGTTGATACTGTCTAGTGAGATTAGCATTAAACGCGGATGGCAAAAAACAATAACAGGACCAGGTGGGGACGTCATCTTCGTTCTATTATAGGATATTCTGAACGTTGAGGGAGATCTTAATTGATGACTAACGGCTCATTCTTGTATCATGTCAAGGTGAGTTTAAAGACGAAAAGGGTATCTAACTTTAACATTTATCAGTGACATGACGTTTTGATTTTTGGATCAGAATCAGATCAGTAAATAGGCTTGATAAGAATAAACAACAAAAATAGAATTAAAATAAAATTTTCCTTTTATTCATGCATGGGGAACTTGTCTCATTTGGTAAAATTTATTAATGCTTAGCATTTTTTTCCACACACATTAAAAATAAAAAACCCACAAAACTTAATTGTACTAGAAAATGCAACGGATGCATCCTAAATCAACTAAATTTAAATCAATTTTTTGTGTGGTTTTTTGTTATTGTTGTTGTAGTTGTTAATGTTGACGGAAGGGAATACTCTCTCATCTCTCTCTCTCTCTTCTCTCTCTCTCTCTCTCTCTCTCTCTCTATCTCTCTCTCTCTTGTTCATCACTTTTTGTCACCTATATCTTAGCAATCTTTACCACAACCCTTTGATAAGAAGGACTGATAAAGATAGGAGGTCATCTCTACCGCATAAAACTGAACCGAATAAGGACAACTCCACCAGTTCTCAAATATAATCAAAAGGTAATTTCTACATAATTTGACCTCTCGGCACTAATTAATACCGGATCAATCAGGTAAAAATTTCCAATTTACAACCAAATGCAACACTTTTCATCGACGTTTATTAGTTGTGGCCTGAAAACTATAATTTTGTTATGGGCAGGAGAGGGACAAGCTTTCTTTCAATGGGGCATGATCTATATCCCTTTACAATAGTGCGCGAGGTAATTGGTCACATTGCAAAGCGTGCTCAAATTGACCCACATAGTGAAAGGTATTAACCGCTTTTGAAATATCTAACATCACGATTGGTCATTTGTGCAGCTTGACACACGGTATATTTTTAACTTTCATAATCAAAAAAAAAAAAGGGGCCCCAAGGGGGGTTTTTGTTGTTTTTTTTTATTACATAAAAATATTTGTTGAAGAATATCCCAATCGTTGAACGAACAGCAACAAATATTGATTGATGACTCGGTTAGGACGGAATACTGAATTAGATCGCTTCCCATTGGTATTTTCTCGTGGATATTTTTTTTACAGGGAGACATTCCGAAAGCTCCTAATACCAGTATTCTTTCAATTTGTATTTTCACTCGTCATTCTTTAGGTCGGCGTTTATATATTCAATTGGTCTCATATAGAAGCATTTTAAATAACTCTAGAACAAAACCGTGTATGATTAGTGATACGTTTAAAATTTCCTATCATGACATTGATTTGGTTTTCCGCCGCCATTTTGTCGTTGATGTATTGAAAGGTGTGCAAAAACAGTGCTGTGTAGTTTAAAAAACACTCGCGCTGGGTTAGCTCGAGGTCAGCGCTGTTTTTCTATTACTACGGTTAGTTATAGGTCTTAATAAAGGTCCCAGTATGTTTGTTTTTCCTATATGGGGATGTGGCGGGTCCTGAAGGGAAATTCTAAAAATGTTAATAAGTAGCTGACATTTAGTGGTATTTTTTAGGTTATGTAATACTAATTAGAGGATAAAACATTGAAAGCCTAAATTTCTGTTTTTGGTTACCATGGGTATAAACGCGCCATTTTGGAAATCTGATACGTATATGAACGTAGTTTTAAAAGGCCTAAGGCTTCGCCTAATGACAAGTTATTGACATGAAAATGGTACACAAGTAGTATTGTGAAGCCAGTCTTTTGGGCTAAGAATCCCCGGTTTTTCTAATATCTACATAGTCACTATTTTTTATTGATTTTCAAGTTCTTCAATTTTGAACATGAAAAAATTGACTCCATTTTTGGACTTTTGACCCTCATTTACGCAAAATTTATAAAAGATAAATCTGAAATACAAATGGCTCAGTATTATGAAGTGTAATACTGTATGCACATGCGAAAAATCATTCAAAAATGTTTTACAAAAAAGGAAGAGTAGGCAAAATATATGTAGAAAAAGCACAACAGAGAAAAAAGAATTCAAAGTTTCAAGCCCAGGGAAAACTCAGACAAGATCATGCATTCATGGGTCAAAATGACCCTGCCTTGATGTGCAGCCCTCCCTCTTCAGCCCTCCTGTTTCCTGCGTTGCCCTTTTCTCGGCTTCACCCCACACACACACACGTACGTTACACACAACCTCACACACAACACTCTATCTTCTATATCTTATCTATTATCTATCTATCTATCTCTCTATCTATCTATCTTCTAATCTATCCTATCTATCTGGAGCTAGGAGCGGCTATATGGTCTTGTGGTATGACACTGCTTTCGGATCGGAATGTCCTGGTTTCGAGCCTGGTTCAGGCATAGTTGAGTTCCTGGAAAAGACTATTTTACTCCGTTCTCTCACCGTATTCGGATGTAAAATGAGTAACTTAGCCGTCAACTGTGCTGTCGCTGTCGAAATAATTATGAATATCGCCTAACAGGCGTCATGTCTTGTTTTACATTTTTACGTGTGCTGCGGTCAGGGCCCTTTGTAAAGCGTTTTGTAGCACAGTTAGTGATTTTGCGATCTCTCTCTCTCTCTTCTCTCTCTCTCTCTCTCTCTCTCTCTCTCTCTCTCTCTCTATATGGTCTCAAGGCATACCAAACCTCCGCTCATTCGTTTAACCAATACTCGTCTAGCGCGACAGTAACTTCCATTCATTCATTTAGAGACTCAGCGTTATTCATTTTGCATCATGTTACGAAGAGTGACACATGCTTAAACTATAAAAATTCACAATAATATTCCTTTCCATCTGTTCGAGCTGTGATTTTGCAGTCTCGTACAATTAGAGTCTTTCTAGGCATACTTGTTGCGTACGTGTCGCGTACTTTCACAAAACCAAACTGTTATGTCCCGGGGATGAAGAAGAAAAATTCACACACAGAATAACAAATGGTTCCATGCGACGCATGCGAAAGGTGAGGTCAAAGTATGAACTTGGACTCGCACGCTAACCACTCAGAAGCAGATATCAGGTCATGTTATCAATCGAGTATTTGGAACAGCCAATGAGAATACGCGTAGAAGGCAAAGGTCACAACTATTACTCACGATTTTACTACAATCAGTCAACCCCTCACAATTGGGTCAGAGAAGGGGTTTTGGAAAGGCTCTGTTAAATATAGATAGATCGAAGGACCTTGACAGTGGGCATTTAATTATAGACCAAAATCGACGAAATATCGATACCAAACTTGCCTATTATTATCGATGTTTTATGCTCATATTGGCCTAATGTTTTATGTTTCGCTGTCAAGCCAGGGCCTGTATACGTTATATTTATGACCCCTTGGACTTTCAAGAGGTCAGTTTGGACTAAACGACCCATATGGAGTCAAACAAACACATTTTCATGTAGCAAAGGTTTCCAACTTTTCAAAAATATAAACATCTCAAAAATCGATATTCACTCGATTTTTGAAATCGAGGGACCCGCCCATCCCCATAAGGTTAGTTAAAGTAATAGGTTATATATTTTCTTAGAGTGAGTAGTGGAATACTGGTTGTTTCCATAGATCGGAGGACTTTACGGAAGTCCTCCCTAAAAGCTGCCACACTCGTACAAATACCAGTCTATGGGCCGGGTAACGGGAGATGCCCCAGTTTGTCACAGGCCCAGTTTGTTACGTGCCCAGTTTGGGTAACAGGCCCAGTTTGTCACATGACCAGTTGTCACAGATTCCTGATTTGCGGCAAGTAGGCCCTTAGATTTTTTCTTTGCTTCCTTTGTTAGACTGTAAATCTGAGGGGCAAAATGATGTACCACTTATTTAGTTTTATGTTGACTTGCTATCATAATTTAAGATACCAGGATGATTTGTTTCAAGAATATTTTGTTATGCCTACATTCATCTCAGCCTTCAATTTATATTTCATTAACTTCAGACAAACTTTATTGATCTGTTTGACAAATTTTAGGAGGAGACATAAGTGTGTCTTAACATTAAAAGAAAAGACTCAAGAATAAGGTTGCTTTGTTGCTTCATTTAAGTATTTAAGAATAGATGATAGTATGATTACAGCACTTTAACGCTGTAGTCGTAGCTTAAGTTTTTCATTTGTTTTTTTCCTTTCAAATTTGTGGTTGTAGAGATAGTTCTTCTAAAATGTCAATTCGTCTCGTTTCGTTTTGTATGCAACTCAACTGCAATTGTATGAAATTATTGTCACTAATTATGTTCGTTCGTGAGACGCAATGAATAATACATATATCATTTCAAAAAATCAATAAATCAATCAATCAATCCATCTCTTTACTATTTTTGAGAGTGTCACGATAACTCTATCATGCACTGGGCAGAGACGAGGCAGGGCATGTTGTGACAAACTGGTCTCCGTAAAACTGGATGCTATTCCAATGTGGCCTGTGACAAACTTGGGTCTGTGGACAAACTTGGATGTGACAGACTGGTCTGTGACAAAACTGGGTCTGTGACAATGTGAGGCTTGTGACAAAACTGGGTCTGTGACAAAGTGAGCTTGTGACAAAATAGGGTCTGTGACCAAAGTGGGCCTGTGACAAATAGGCCTGTGACAAAGTGGGTCTGTGATAAAACTGGGCCTGTGATAGACTGGGCCTGTGAACAAAACTGAGCTGTGACAAACTTGGGTCTGTGACAAACGGGGGCCTGTGACAAACTGGCCTATGACAAACTGGGCCTGTGACAACTGGGCCTGTGACAAAAACTGGGTCTGTGGGACAAACTGTGCCTGTTGGACAATACTGTGGCCTGTGACAAACTGGGCCTGTGACAAAGTGGGCTGTGACAAACTGGGTTGTGACAAACTGGGCCTGTGAAAACTGCTCTGTGAACAACTGGGCCCGTGACAAAGGGGTCTGTGATAAATGGGCCCGTGACAAATTGGGTCTATGATAATTGGGCTGTGACAAAAACTGGTAGCTTTCGTTCACAATCGACGCTCCGAATTCTATACAGAGATTTTAAGTGAAATATAGGGCAACGTGACACGACGAGGCCCGACTTCTCTTTTGTCGGTAAACGGAACATTAGGAGTAGGGTGAATCAGACTTGGGGTATCACCGGCGCCCGCAGCCTCCGTTCATCGTCGAAACTTGTGTGTGACTATATAGGCTCATTTTCTCATTTTTGTATGGAAATACACTCAAACATCGCAAATTTTTTTTGTGTCCTTTTACAACTGTTGATAATATCAAGGTCTTAAACTGCGTTATCAGATGTGAATTTTTATGTGCACGCGTCGCTTTTCATCCATTTTTATTATGTACTTAATTTAATATAATGGAGTGAATTAGTCAATCACATATTGCCGGACAGCGTCTGCAACCGACCGTGTCAATCTCGTAAAAATATGTCGAAATATACCAGGTGATAAAAATAGAGTTCAGGAATCATAATTAGCTCATTGTGTAAATCCAAATTAAAGATTCTGGAAAAGTGTGTCTAATACAGTGAAGAAAAAAGAAGAAAGAAAAATGATTCACATAAAAAAAAAAAAACACACATCCCAAAAAATCAGTCTTCCTTGATTTGTGGGATCGTATCTCATTAACCCCATGATTACCGTAAAGGCGTGCTACCATTTCACAAATAGGGTAACGATAGTTGGGACGTATATAAGAGGAAATGCATTAAGCTGAGAAAATGCAACTTCACTATCTTTCAGGAGGCAATTGTTTCAACTCAAATTGAATTTCTTCATTCATTTATCCCATTGATCTGATATTCGTCGGGGGGATACACGGGTTGCTTTCACCAATTTCAGTCATTCTTCTCTATTGTTGGACCTCTCAAGAGTTCTTCCATGGTTCATTCCTGTCCATTCTTGAAATGGTCTATTCAATACTTTACTTTGTTCCTCCTCTTATTCTCCTTAAACGGTACCCGCCATCACCGTTGCACAAACCGTCATACTCCGTTGTGGCCAAACATGACTACTGTCCTCAGTTCTTACTGTGGTGAAGAGGGGTTCCTGTATTCTTGCATGATCTTGCACCTCTTCCAGTACGTCTTTATTGCTTTCTGTGTTCTGTATAAAACGCTGCAGGAGTTTTCGATAACTTTTCATATCAAAAGCAGAGATTCTGCGCTCTAATTCGCAGTTAATGGACCATGATCACAGGCGTATAAGGAGATGGAAAGTACCAGTGATTTGTACAGTTTAATTTTTATTTTTGTAATTGATTGGTCTGTTCCATATTTTGTCAGGTCTCGTCAGTGTTGCTGTGGCATTTCAGATTCTTGCGTCCTTAATTAAAATTGTAACGTGCCGTCCTGTTTAAAAGAACACCAAGTTACTTTATGTTGACACTTCCCAGAGGTTTTTCATTATCGATTGAAATTTGTGCTTATCGCCATTTTGGTGTTTACCAGTATCTCAGACTTTTCTGTGCAAGTGGATAGTTATATCTTGTAGTTCTTGTTCGCTTTCAGCCATGAGGTATATGTCGTACAGCAAACACACACTTTTCGTCCGCCAATTGATACAGCGGTTTGATGATTTTTCGAGGAGCTTCGCTCATAATTTTCTCTCGGAGACGTTGAAGAGATACATTGGGGCGAGTATGCAGCCTTTCTTGGACGCCCGCGTCACCAACGCTTCGGGCGCTGCCAAGAAGGCGGCGACCATTCAAGTTGAGTGCCTTTTCTCTTTTTTATTGATTTTCAAGGGAATAGTTTTCTTGTTTCAAGTTTTCATGGAAGTTCTTCGTTGTATTATGGTTCAAATTCATCCCTCATCAACATCAAGTCGTCCACCACTCGTCGTAATCTCAGATTTTTAATCGAAATGATCAAATTTATGTCGACATTTTAAATCTCTCAACTTCATCTGCACTTGCCATTGAACACATAATTACCCAAAGAGAGTTATAAGCCCAATCGAGGTAGAAAGGCGGCAAAAATCCAGATGAAACGAGAAATGTATGCAAATAGAATGCACTTGCAACTGGGATGATATTCCAGATAAAACCCCCTACGTCATTTTTTACTAGGTAAAGTTTGTAAGTTTGAGGTCTCGAGTGCTCAGTTAGTTGAGCAATACGCTTCGCACGCCGGGGACCAAGGATCGATTCAGGTTCAGTTCAAGATTATTTTCTGACCCTCCTGTTTACAGCAGTAATTTGGGTAGCTGGATCTGTTAGACCTGGCGGGATAGTACTTTGCGATAGATTTAATGTCTATTAAAAGGGATAACCAAGCAATTGCCTATTTTCTGTTTCACGCTTTTAGAAACGGGAAAAAATACATCGGCCACGGTCTAATAGTTCTGAATGACTGACTAATCCGTAAAGCTTTTGAAATTATTTTTGATTATGGTAGAGGCTAGGAGACCAAGATATGGCCCACGGCGTAAAACTGTATTTCGTTTTTGGACCTGTTTCTTTATGTTAAAAGAGGCGAGTTTTTACTTTCGTTTATTCATTGCTTGCATGTTGTTTTTATTGCTGTTCTTCCTTTCTTTCTTTTTTTCTTTTCTTTTTTTTTTGGGGGGCCGGGTGGGGGGGGCGGGGGGGGGGGGGGGGGGGAGAATGGTTTGGTTAAATTTTTGAGGTAAAATCCTGCCCCCCCCCCCCCCACCAGAAAAGTAACCGTATTTTTGTAACTACATACATATGAAGAGCAAATTGAAGAACAAAAAGATAATTAAAATTCAAATACCTTTTGTGTTGGGCGGCGGATAACTCTCTCTCTCTCTCTCTCTCTCTCTCTCTCTCTCTCTCTCTCTCTCTCTCTCTCTCTCTCTCTCTCTAAAAACAAACAAACAAACAAACAAAAACAAAACAAAACCAAAAAAACAATAAACAAACAAAAACAACAAAAACTGCCCTCCTCAACATCATAACAGTACAAGAAACAGTTCCATGGTTTTGAGTCTGAAGACCAAAATCGTGTTTTCCTAGCAAAGATCTAAAAATATTGTTAAAAAATTAAAGTTAAATTTTGTGTAGGCGACCGGCCGATAACTTGCAATCTCTTTTCTGACATTTTTTCGTGTGGGTGGGGAGGGGGGGGGGCGCAGGATTATTACCTAAAAAATAACCAACCTCCCCCCCCCCCCCCCCCCCCCCCCCAAAAAAAAAAAAAAGAAAAGAAAAAAAAGAAAGAAAGGAAGAACAGCAATAAAAACAAACAGGCAAGCAATGAATAAACAGAAGTAAAAACTCGCCTCTTTAACATAAAGAAACAGTTCCATAAACGAAAATACAGTTTTACGCCGGGGGCCAAAATCTTGGTCTCCCTAGCCTCTACCATAATCAAAATTAAATTTCAAAGCTTTAAGGAGTAGCAGTCCTTCAGAACTATTAGGACCGTGGGGCCGATGTTTTTTCCCGTTTTCTAAAGCGTGAAACAGAAAATAGCAATTGCTTGTTATCCTTTTAATAGGACATTAATCTATCGCAAAGTACTATCCGCCAGGTCTAACAGATCCAGCTACCCAAATTACTGCTGGGTAGACAGGAGGGTCAGAAAATAATCTTGACTGAACCTGGAATCGATCTTGGTCCCCTGGCGTGCGAAGCGTTTGCTCTACTAACTGAGCAATCGAGACCTCAAACTTTCAAACTTTACCTATACAAAATGTGACGTAGGGGGTTTCTGCAATATCATCAAGTTGCAAAGTGCAGTCTATTTGCATACATTTCTCGTTCATCTTGGATTTTGCCGCCTTTCTACCTCTTTTGGGCTTATGAACCTCTTTGGGTAATTATGTGTTCAATGGCAGTGCAGATGAGTTGAGAGATTTTAAAATGGCGGACATAAATTTGATCATTTCGATTAAAATTCTGAAGATTACGACGAGGTGTGGACGACTTGGATGTTGATGAGGGATGAATATGAACCATAATACAACAAATAACTTACATGAAAACTTGAAACAAGAAAACTATGCCTTGAAATTCAATAAAAAAGGAGAAAAGGCACTCAACTTGAATGGTCGCCGCTTCTTGGCAGCGCCCGGAAGCGTTGGTAAGCGCGGGCGTCAGACAAGGCTGCATACTCTCCCCAATGAATGCTCTTCAACGTCTTCCGAGAGAAAATTATGAGCGAAGCTCTCGAAAATCATCAAACCTCTGTATCAATTGGCGGACGAAAAGTGTGTTTGCTGACGACATATACCTCATGGCTGAAAGCGAACAAGAACTACAAGATATAACTAACTCACTTGCACAGAAAAGTCTGAGATACTGGTAAACAGCAAAAATGGCGGATATGCAAAAATTTCAATCGATAATGAAAAACCTCTGGGAAGTGTCAACATTAAAGTACTTGGGTGTTCTGTTAACCAGGGACGGCACCGTTACAATTGAGATTAAGGCAAGAATATGAATGCCAACAGCAACACTGACGAGACTGACAAAATATGGAACAGTCCAATCAATTTCAAAATAAAAATTAAACTGTACAAATCACTGGTACTTTCCATCTCCTTATACGGCTGTGAGTCATGGTCATTAACTGCGGAATTAGAGCGCAGAATCTCTGCTTTTGAGATGAAAAGTTATCGAAAACTCCTGCAGGCGTTTTATACAGAACACAGAAGCAATAAAGACGTACTGGAAGAGGTGCAAGATCATGCAAGATGACAGGAACCCCTCATCACCACAGTTAGAAGGAGGACATTGTCATGGTTTGGCCACAACGTGAGGTATGAAGGTTTGTGCAGAACGGTGATGGCGGGTACCGTTTAAGGAGGAATAAGAGGAGGACAAAGTAAAGTTTGAATAGACAATTTCAAAGAATGGACAGGAATGAACATGGAAGAACTCTTGGAGAAGGCCAACAATAGAGAAGAATGACGGAAATTGGTGAAAGCAACCCGTGTATCCCCCCGACGATCATCAGATCATGGGATGAATGAATGAATGAATTCAATTTGAGTTGAAAAAATTGCCTCCATGGAAGAGAGTAGTGAGTTGCATTTTCTCAGCTTAATTGCATTTCCTGCTTATATTCGTCCCAACTATCGGTTAACCTATTGTGTAATGGTAGCACGCCTTTACGGTAATCATGGGGTATGAGGTTCGATCCCCAAATCAAGGAAGACTGATTTTTTGGGATGTGTTTTTTTTTTTTTTTTTATTGTATCATTTTTCTTTCTTGCTTTTTCTGTCACTGTTTTAGACACACTTTTCCAGATCTTTAATTTGGATTTACACAAGGACTAATTATGATTCTGAACTCTATTTTTATCACCTGGTATATTTCGACATATTTTTACGAGATTGACACGGTCGGTTGGCCAGACGCTGTCAGGCAATAATGTGATATTGACTAATTCACTCCATTATTAAATTATTACATAATAAAATGGATGAAAAGCGACGCGTGCACATAAAAATGCACATCTGATAACGCAGTTAAGACCTTGATTTATCACAGTTGTAAAAGACACAAAAAATTTGCGATTGTTTGAGTGTATTTCCATTACAAAAATGAGAAAATGAGCCTATATAGGTCACACACATGTTTCGACGAATGAACGGAGGCTGGCGGGCCGCCGGTGATACCCAAGTCTGATTTCACCTACACATAATGTTCCGTTTACAGACAAAAGAGAAGTCGGCCTCGTCGTGTCACGTTGCCCTAGATTCACTTTAAAATCTCTTGTTTAGAATTCGGGGAGCGTCGATGTGAACGAAAGCATACCAATTTATCACAGACCCAATTTGTCACGGGCCCAGTTTATCACAGACCCACTTTGTCACAGGCCCAGTTTGTCACAGAGCCAGTTTGTCACAGGCCCAGTTTGTCACAGACCCAGTTTGTCACAGGCCCACTTTGTCACAGGCCCAGTTTGTCACAGGCCCAGTTTGTCACAGGCCCAGTTTGTCACAGACCCAGTTTGTCACAGGCCCAGTTTGTCACAGGCCCAGTTTGTCACAGGCCCAGTTTGTCACAGGCCCAGTTTGTCACAGACCCAGTTTGTCACAGGCCCAGTTTGTCACAGGCCCAGTTTATCACAGGCCCAGTTTATCACAGACCCACTTTGTCACAGGCCTAGTTTGTCACAGGCCCACTTTGTCACAGACCTATTTTGTCACAAGCTCACTTTGTCACAGACCCAGTTTTGTCACAAGCTCACATTGTCACAGACCCAGTTTGTCACAGACCAGTCTGTCACATGCCAAGTTTGTCACAGACCCAGTTTGTCACAGGCCACAGTGGGAAAGCATGCCAGTTTATCGGAGACCCAGTTTGTCACAAGCCTGCCCTGTCTCGTCTCTGCCCAGTGCATGATGCGAGTTATCGTTGACACTCTCAAAAAGAGTAAAGAGATGATTGATTGATTGATTTTTTGAATTGAATATTATTTTTCAATTGTTCTCACGAACGAACATTAATTAGTGACATAATTTCATAAATTTGCTTTGAGTTGCATACAAAACGAAACGAGACGAATTGACATTTTAGAAGAACTATCTCTACACCACAAATTTGAAGGAGCAGAATGAAAAACTTAAGCTACGACTACAGCGTTAAAGTGCTGTAATCATTACTATCATCTATGCTTAAATACTTAAATGAAACAACAAAGCAACCATATTCGTGAGTCTTCTTTTAATGTTAAGACACACTTATGTCTCTCCTAAAAGTTTGTATACAGATCAATAAAGTTTTGTCTGAAGTTATGAGAATAGTAAATTGAAGGGCTGAGATGAATGTAGGCATACAAAAATATTCTTGAAAACAAATAATCTGGTATCTTAATTTATGATATGCAAGTCAACATAAAACTTAAATAAGTGTACATCATTTTGCACATCAGATTTACAGTCTAACAAAGGAAGGCAAAGAAATAATCTAAGGCCTACTTGCGCTAATCTGGAATCTGTGACAAACTGGGTCTGTGACAAACTGGGCCTGTGACAAACTGGGCATGTAACAAACTGGGCCTGTGACAAACTGGGCAGCCTCCGGTTACCCCGGCCCATAGACTGGTAGTTGGTACGTGTGTGGCAGCTTTTAGGGAGACCTTCCGTAAGATCCTCGATCTAAGGGAAACAACCCAGGTATTCCATCTACTCACTCTAAGAAAAAATATAACCTATTACCTTTAACTAACCCTTATGGGGATGGGCGGGTCCTCGATTGTCAAAAATCGAGTGAAATATCGATTTTGAGATTTTTTTATTTTTGAAAAGTTTGAAACCTTTGCTACATGAAAATGTGTTTGTTGACTCTCAGATGGGTCAGTTTAGGTCCAAACTGACCTCTTGAAGTCCAAGGGGGTCAGTAAATATAACGTTACAGCCTGGCTTGACAGCGAAAAGCCATATAAACATTAGGCCAATATGAGCATAAAACATCGATAATAATAGGCAAGTTTGGTATCGATAGTTTCGTCTATTTTTGGTCTATATGAAATGCCCACTGTCAAGGTCTTCGATCTATCTATATTTAGTCAAGAGCCTTTCCAAAAACCCCTTCTCTGACCCAATTGTGAGGGGTTGACTGATTGTAGTAAAATCGTGAGTAATTGTTGTGACCTTTGCCTTGCTAGCGCTGTTCTCATTGGCTGTTCAAAATAGTCGATGATAACATGACCTGATACTGCTTTCTGAGTGGTTAGCGGGCGAGTCAAAGTTCATACTTTGACCTCACCTTCGCATGCGTCGCATGTAAACATTGTTATTCTGTGTGTGATTTTTCTTCTTCCCGGGGACATAAAAGTTTTGTTTTGTGAAAAGTACCGACACGTACGCAACAAGTATGCCTAGAAAGACTCGAATTGTACGACTTGCAAAATCAGCAGCTCGAACAAGATGGGAACAGTAATATTATTGTGAATTTTTATAGTTAGCATGTGTCACTCCTTCGTAACATGATGCAAAATGAATAAGCGCTGAGGTCTCTAAATGAATGAATGAAGTTACTGTCGAGCTAGACTGAGTATTGGTTGTAAACGAATGAGCGAGAGGTTTGGTATGCACTTGAGAACCATAGAGAGAGAGAGAGAGAGAGAGAGAGAGAGAGAGAGAGAGAGAGAGAGAGAGAGAGAGAGAGCGCAAAATCCACTAACTGTGCTCAAAACGCTTTACAAAGGGTCCCTGACCGACAGCAACACGTAAAATGTAGAACAAGACATGACGCCTGTTAGGCGATATTATAATTTTTCCGACAGCGACAGCACTGTTGACGGCTAAGTACTCATTTTACATCCGAATACGGTGAGAGAACGGGAGTAAATAGTCTTTTCCAAGGACTCAACTATGCGCTGAACCAGGCTCGAAACCAGGACCTTCCGATCCGAAAGCGAGTGTCATACCACAAGACCATATAGCCGCTCATAGCTCAGATAGATAGATAGATAGATAGATAGATAGATAGATAGATAGATAGATAGATAGATAGATAGATAGATAGAGAGAGAGTGTGTGTGTGTGTGTGTGTGTGTGTACGTACGTGTGTGTGTGTGTGTGTGAAGCCGAGAAAAGGCAACGCAGGAACAGGAGGCTGAAGAGGGAGGGCCTGCACATCAAGCAGGGTCATTTTGACCCATGAATGCATGATCTTGTCTGAGTTTCCTGTGCTTGAAACTTTGAATGCGTTTTTCTCTGTTTGTGCTTTTTCTACATATATTTTGCTACTCTTCCTTTATTTGTAAACATTTTTGAATGATTTTTCGCATGTGCATACAGTATTACTAGCTTCATAATACTGAGCATTTGTATTTCAGATTTATTTTATAAATTTTGCGTAAATGTGGGTCAAAAGTCCAAAAATGGGTCAATTTTTCATGTTTCAAAATTGATGAACTTTGAAAATCAATAAAAATAGTACTATTGTAGATATTAGAAAACCGATGCTTAGCCAAAAAGAATGGCTCAAATACTACTTGTGTACCTATTTTCATGTCAATAACTTGTCATTTGGCGAAGCCTTAGCATTTTGAAAACTACTTCATTATACGGTATCAAATTTCAAAATGGCGGCGTTACCATGGTAACCAAAAACTGAAATTTAGGTTTTCAATGTTTTTTCCTCTAATTAGGATGTACATAACCTAAAATTACCACTAAATGTCAGCTACTTATTACATTTTAGAATTTCGCCTTCAGGACCCGCCCATCCCCTTATAGGAAAAACAAACATACTGGGACCTTTATTAAGACCTATAACTAACCGTAGTAATAGAAAAAAATGCTCCGACCTCGAGCTAACCCTAATTTTTTTTTAAAACTACACTGCACTGTTTTGCACTACCTTTCAATACATCAACGACAAAATGGCGGCGGAAAACCAAATCAATGGTCATGTTAGGAAATTTTAAACTTTCACTAATCTATCAAGGTTTGTTCTAGAGTTTTTAAAATGCTTCTATATGATGACAAATTGAATAAATAAACGCCTGACTAAAGATGAACGGTGAAAATACAAATTGAAAGAATACTGGGTATGTAGGAGCTTTCGGAATGTCTCCCCTGAAAAAAATATCCACGATGAAAATACCAATGGGAGCGATCTATATTCATGTTTTCGTCCAACCGAGTCATCAATCACATGATTTGTTGCTGTTCTGTTCAACGATTGGATATTTCTTAACAAATGTAAACACACTGCTTTGATTATGAAAGTTATAAATATACCCGTGTGTCAAGCTGAACAAAATGACCAATCATGATGTTAGATATTTCAAAAGCTTTGAATACTTTTCACTATGTGGGTCATTTTGAGCACGCTTTGCAATGTGACCAATGACCTCGAGCACATGGAAAGGGATATAGATCATGCCCATTGAAAGAAATGCTTGTCCCTCTCCTGCCCATAACAAATATAGTTTTCAGGCCTGCAAATAAGTAAACGTCGATGAAAAGTGTTGCATTTGGTTGTAAATTGGAATTTTTACCGAGTTGATCCCGGTATTAATTAGGTGCCGAGAGGTCAAATTATGTAGAGATTACCTTTTTATTATTTTTGAGACTGGTGGGTTGTCTTATATCGGTTTCAGTTTTAATGAGGTAGAGATGAACTCCTTATCTTATCAAAGTCTTCTTATCAAAGGGTTGGTAATGATTGCTAATGATATTGGTGACAAGGGAAAGTGTATTGACAGAGAGAGAGAGAGAGAGAGAGAGAGAGAGAGAGAGAGAGAGAGAGAGAGAGAGAGAGAGAGAGAGTATTCCCTTGCCGTCAACATTAACAACTACAACAACAATAACAAAAAACCCACAAAAAAATTGATTTAAATTTAGGTTGATTTAGGATGCATCCGTCCATTTCTAGTACAATTTAGTTTGTTGGGTTTTTTTTTAATGTGTGTGGAAAAATGCTAAGCTTTAATAAATTACCAAATGAGACAAGTTTCCCCTATGCATGAATAAAGGAAATTTTATTTTATTCTATTTTTGTTTATTTATTTTCAAGCCCTATTACTGATCTGATCTGATCTAAAAATCAAAACGTCATGTCTCTGATAATGTTAATGTTAAATTCACTTTTCGTCATTTAAACTCACCTTGACATGATACAAGATTGAGCCCGTTAGTCACAAATTAAGATCTCCCTCAACGTTCTGAATATCCTATAGATAGAACGAAGATGACGTCACTCTGGTCCTTGTTATTGTTTTTTGCCATCCGCGTTCATGAGTAATTCTCACTAGACTGTATCAACCAGACTATAAACGTTCAAGGTTACACATAGTTTTGTGTGTTGGTCCGTTATACTTCCGGATGGCAATGTTGTAAACTTCTTAGCCGAGTGCGTAGTATCTATTGAATAAAAATACTTCATTGAATTGATGATGATGATGATGATGATGATGATGATAATGATGATGATGATAATGATGATGATGATGATGATGATGATGATGATGATGATGATGATGATGATGATGATGATGATGATGATAATGATGATGATGATGATGATGATGATGATGATGATGATGATGATGATCATCATCATCATCATCATATCTTGTCGCGCCAGTGAGTCAGCCAGTCCCGGGCAGTCTGGTTGCATTCCCTCAGGTCAGCATTGGTGCAGTGAGGTCCCAGCGAGCATTCGGACAGGATGTGGTCCATGGTCTGTCTGGGGTGACCGCATGGGCATTCAGTGCCCGGTGAGATTTTCCATTTAAAGAGGTTGGTGGCGGTGTTTCCCACCTTTGCTCTAGCTCTGTTCAACGCCACCCATTCTTTTCTCTTGAGGTCTGTGCCTGCTGGGAGCTTTTCTGTTGGGGGCTGGAGGGCATCGTTTGCTGTCTTGTCCCATTCTACCCATTTGTCCAGGCGGAAGAATGCTGAGTGGTCTGGGTGAAGGCTCTCTACTGTGAGGAAGCTTTTTCTTGATTTGAGCCTGCTTTTGGGGCAATTGTGGTCATGAAGGGGTGTCTCTGGTCCATTTCCTGTTTGTATTTTTGTATTTGGGCATGAGTTTCCCTCCGGATGTGTGGTGGGGCTATTCCTGCTGCATGGTAGACCAGTGGTAATGGTGTTGCTCTCAGCTGGCCCGTTATGATCCGGCAGGCGTTGTTGAGCTCGGGGTCTAGCTTGGAGGCATGGCATGATCGGGCCCATACAGCTGAGCAGTACTCCGCAGTTGAGTAGCTGAGGGCCAATGCTGTGGTCCTTAGAGTTTTAGGGTCAGTTCCCCAGTT
>NC_088370.1:39949751-39954751 GCF_034508935.2 Berghia stephanieae | reverse complement strand
TCAAAACATGAAATTTGTGACACACCTTCACACGTGTTCCGACAAGCATAGTTGGTTGTTTATAAACAATGACGTGCATCACATCGACCTCTCTCTCTCTCTCTCTCTCTCTCTTCTTTCCTTTCCTCTTCTCTCTCTCTCTCCTTCTCTCCTCTTCTCTCTCTCTCTCTTCTCTCTCTCTCTCTCTCTCTCTCTCTCTCTCTCCTTCTCTCTCTCTCTCTCTCTCTTCTCTCTCTCTCTCTCTCTCTCTTCTCTCTCTCTCTCTCTCTCTCTCTCTCTCTCTCTCTCTCTCTCTTCTCTCTTCTCTCTCTTCTCTTCTCTTCTCTCCTCTCTCTCTCTCTCTCTCTCTCTCTCTCTCTCTCTCTCTCTCTCTCTCTCTCTCTCTCTGATCATTGTTATTGTTTTTATATCGCCAAATGAGTGACTATTTATCACACAATTGTCTCGATCAGATTTTAAACATCCAAGTTTACACAGAGTTTTATGTGTTGGTTCTATTGATCCAGCTGGAGAACAGTGGGTATCTTACTTACCCACATACCATCGATAGTAAAGTCTGTATAGATAGAATGCGCTTGGCCAAGGAGCTCACAACATTGCCATCCGGAAGTATAACGGACCAACACACAAACTCTGTGTAACCATGAACTTTTATAATCTGGTTAATACAGTTTAGTGAGAACAACTCACAAACGCGGATGGCAAAAACAATAACAAAGGCCTGAGTGACGTCATCTGCATACTATCTATAGATAGAATAAAGTTGACATCACTCAGGTCTTTGTTATTGATTTTTGCCATCCACGTTTATGAGTACTTCTCACTAAACTGTATTATCCAGACTATAAAAGTTCATGGTTACACAGAGTTTTGTGTGTTGGTCCGGTTTACTTTCGGGTGGCAATGTTGTGAACTTCTTAGCCAAGTGCATACTATCTGCATCGATCAAATCAGGCAGTCCAGTCGGAAGAGGCTTTAATTGTTTAACAATATGTCCTTTGGTAGATCCACAAGGTCGTGCACTATCTTAAAACGAAATGTTACTTTGACTTGTTTCCTTTGATCTCCAAGAGTTTATCATCAGAGAGATTTTAGCATTGACATTCACACTAGACTATCCCTACATGGCCTTCTATGGCCCACTTATTTATAAATCTGTTTAGACAAATTAATTTTTATGGTCATATTTATTGTAACGAAAATAATCTCAAATCATTGCAAACGTTGGTGCTCCCTGTAAAGTAGAAAACGGTAGGGGCTGCCTGAAGCCTGTGATCGTGGGAAATACTAACGAAAGAGTGAAAATGGAGAGGCTTTTTATAGGAACAATACAGACAATAGACATTTCGGATACAAACCCTTCGTCAGCAGAACAATACACAAATTAAGGTGGAAAACAAATAAAATAAAATGCAAAATAACTTGTGTCGTCTGTACTCATTCATACTCTAACCACCACTGAGTACTGACGATACAGGTTATTTTGCATTTGAAATGTCGTTAGTGCTCTCTGTCAACAATCTTAACTCATTCAACCGTAACAGCGACTAGACTACCAGGGTTACTTTTACCTCATGCCTATTACATTTTTCTGAGACAAAATTATAGGCGTAGTATCAAAGATAATGCTTTTTTGTTTGATTGTTTTTACATGTTAATGATAGCTGAATAAAACTTTCTATGTACATGCTCATTTTTAATACATTTTTTCCAATTTTGAAGAGTAGAAAATATCTCTAGGATTGAGTGAGTTAAAAACAAGCACATTAATGGCGTTCGTAAACATAAAATCCTACAATCAACACAGACGTCTCCTAGTGTTGCACAATTAAGTAGTCATTTTTATGACAATTCCAACCTGGCTTTTGATCACTCTCAATGAAGCTTGATTCCAAAAAAAGAAGAAGAGAAAGAGAGAGAGAAAGAGAGAGAGAGAGAAAGATATTGGGGAGAGAGAGAGAGAGAGAGAGAGATAGAGGGAGAGAGAAGGGAGAGAGAGAGAGAGAGAGAGGGAGAGAGAGAGAGGAGAGAAGATAGAGAAAGAAAGAGAGAGAGAGAGAAGAGAGAGATAGAGAAACAGAGAGAGAGAGAGAGAGAAAGAGAGAGGGGAGAGAGAGAGGGGAGAGAGATAGAGGGAGAGGAGACGGAGAGGAGAGAGAGGAGAGAGAGAGGAGAGAGAGAGAGAGAGAGGATAGAGATAGAGATAGAGATAGAGAGACAGAGATGGTGCAATCACGACGAACAAGGTGACTAAGTAGGTCAAAGGACTAATATTGTAGGTTATGTTGACACAATGACCTAGCCTACTCTGAAAATTAAAAAAAAAATTATTTCTCATTTTGGCCAGAAAATTTTTACTTCATCTGTCGATAGATTAAGCGGTCTGACAGAAATTAAATCCTGGCTCATTAGTTAGAAATCAAGAATTTAAGACATTTTTGACACGTTGGAAGTTGGAAGTTATTTTGATCTAGATATTTGATAGCAAATGTTCATGCCAAAAAGAAGAAAATGTGTTTGGCCAGCCTCACAGAAGTCTATGAGTATAGATAGTATGCAGATGACGTCACTCAGGCCTTTGTTATTGTTTTTTTGCCATCCGCGTTTGTGAGTAATGCTCACTGAACTGTATTAACCGGACTATAAACGTTCATGGATACACACCGTTTTGTGTGTTGGTCCGTTATACTTCCGGATGGCAATGTTATGAGCTTCTTAGCCAAGCGCATTCTATCTATAAGGAAGTACAGCGGTCTAAATCTGTCGTACTCTAGTAAAACACATATTATTTAAAATTTGGCCAGAAAAACAGGTCTTCAAATATCGATCGAGTTAAATTACTCTCATCATCGAAAAAAACTCTCAAACCCGAGACTTTGGTGATTTATCCTTCCACGACGGGAATGTAACTACATGATTTTTTTTCACCATTAATTACGCGTATTTATTAGTTGGGGTTTTTTTGGGTTTTTTTTGGGGGGGGGGGGGAGGTTGTTTTTTTTTTATTGGGGGGGGGGGGGGTTTTATTGTTATTGGGGGGGGGGTTGTTTTGTTTTGTTTTTGTTTTGTTATTGATAAAAAGCTAAAGGACTTCACTGGAAAGTCTCCTGGAATTATATTATTATTATTATTATTATCATCATCATCATCATCGTCATCATCATCATCATCATCATCATCATCATTATTTATTATTATTATTATTATTATTATTATTATTATTATTATTATTATTATATTATTATTATTATTATTATTATTATTGTTATTTTTTATTTATTATTATTATTATTATTATTATTATTATTATTATTATTATTATTATTATTATATTTTGTCTCCAAAAACTAATATCAGAAAACAAGTTTTTTTTTTCCTATTTTAGCCCTTTTTTGTTTATCATAACTGATTAGTTTTTCAAGGAGTGTCAGCAAAGTTTGGTCATGTGAGGTTATATTTGGCTATTATAAGTCGAATTTGGACACGAGGATCTCCGGTCATCAGCTTACATCAGGCACGATAGTAACAGATAGATAGGTTTGTAATTTACTACCACTGCTTCAGGAGGATGTGTGGGGATGAATGAAGCACACAGTGGCGTGACATGCTTACAGTTACAGTTATAGTATAGGGTGGTGCCAGAAAATGACTTAAAACGTGCTATATTTGTAAATACAAAAGAAAGAAGAAGAAAAATAAAGAAAAGGCTTACTCAAATAAATAAGAGGCGGTATATACCATTTCTCAGTTGTTTTTTAAAAATGCTGTAATCCATTTTAAAAAGATGGACGGGGTGCCAGGCACCAAATCAACCAATGTAGCCACGCCCCTGGAAACACACATCCTTTCTGATTAAAATCATTTTAATTATTTCTGTTGATATGAAATATTGTAGGTAGGCAGCATGAGATAATCCCAGACAGGGGCCAGTTTTTAAGAATTATCTGTGTACCCGGTTGTATGAAACATGCATACTGATACATAATGAAATGATAACCAGGGTTTCTGGTCTTGCATGATTATCATGCTACACACCACATGAGGCATGGTGTCATGATTTTATTTTGAAATGGCGTTGAGGAGGAGGAGGAGATTAGAGGATAAGACAGAAAGGGGGGGGGGGGATTGGGGGAGTTCATCACAAATACACAAATCACATACACACATAGGTACAGACACAGTCGCACGCATACACACACACAAATATACACACATAAACACACACACACACACACACACACACCCAGAGAGAGAGAGAGAGGGGGGGGTGGAGGTTTAGCATAGAATTAAACGAAAAATTCCTTGAGGTTTAGGGAAATGTAGAATATACATACAAGGCGAGAGAGAGAGAGAGAGAGAGAGAGAGAGAGAGAGAGAGAGAGAGAGAGAGAGAGAGAGAGAGAGAGAGATTAATCTTTGTTTACTTTTTCATACTTGTGTCACGGACAGCAGACGGCAGACGGCCACACCTCTCACCTTTTACCTTTCACCCCATCGCCGCTCTCGTTCTTGTGTTTGTCATTGTCACTGTGTCACTCTGCCGTCGCTTTTGATCGCAAAGAGCCAGGTAGGGAAACGACAAACGACGAGGGTCGACGAACACGAACAAGAAGCAATCGTGTCGTGAGAATCGGAAAAGGTGTGTAGCTGAAACCGTGACTCTTCTGTGTTGTTTGGATATCTTTCTCGGCTTTCTTGTTTCTCATGGAATTATCGAAAGACCAATGATTATTCCTGTTACTGTTATAGAGTGATAAGGTACACTTTACATGTAAGTTCTTCGTATTATCTGCGTTAATTTCTGTGGAATACGATATCAGCATGAAAGCATGTCTGACTGATTGTGATATGTGTGTGGCTGATATGGTAGAGAGGTAAATAATAAGACAGGGCGTAAGTATTCGTGTCAGGGAGGCAATGACATGAATGCATGTCCGATGTCATGTTGATATCGACTTTTACGATTTGTTTTCATCGCGTTACCTTCGATTGAGTTAAAG
>NC_088370.1:39932516-39949652 GCF_034508935.2 Berghia stephanieae | reverse complement strand
ATTGAGTTAAAGTAAAGCATGTCCAATACTCTCTCTCTCTCTCTCTCTCTCTCTCTCTCTCTCTCTCTCTCTCTCTCTCTCTCTCTCTTTTTTTTTTTTTTTTTTTACACATGCTCACTCCCCCCCCCCCCCCCCCCCCCCTCTCTCTCTCTCTCACACACACACACACACTCTCTCTCACTCTTCATACTCACTCTCACCCTCTCTCTCTCTCTCTCTCTCTCTCTCTCTCTCATATACACTCTCACTTTTTAATACTCTCTCCCCCCACCCCCAACTCTCTCTCTCTCTCTCTCTCTCTCTCTCTCTCTCTCTGTCTCTCTTTCTCTTTCTTTCTTTATTTCTTTCGCTTCGTCACTGTGTGCCTACTTATCAATCCATCTCTTTATATCATTTTCCATTGCTGTCACCTACCTGCACTTCTCAAACACATGCTAGATATCTACACATACAGACTCATAGTCGTCCTAAATTTCATTTCATATAAGTATCTGAGTTCAATAATATAAGTTTGTCATATAAAACTCTCATGTGAAGGAATGTGGTCTAGTGGCATGACACTCGCTTTCGGATCAGAAGGTCCTGGGTTCGAGCCTCGCTCGGCGCATAGTTGAGTCCTTGGAGAGTGCTCATTATTCACATTCTCTCACCATACTCAGGTGTAAAATGAATACCTGGCCGTTAACAGCGTTTTCTCGTATGAAAAAAAATGTAATATCGTCTAACAGGCGTCATGTCCCGTCCTAGCTGTTAAATGTTGCTGTTGGACAGCACTTTGAGCACGTTTAGTGGATATTGCGCTATATAAAATCTCAATTTTAAAGATCCTTTACTTACTTTGGGCATTGGGCCTTTATTTGGAATGACCAGGAAGAGTAAAAGAGGCTGAGTGTTTTGAGATTTTTTTTTGGAATATGCTGGAAACATATTTTTTACAAACAGTGTTTTATACGAGGGCTCTTTCATAATTAACCGAAAAATACCTGTAAAATCCACGTTTTTTATGCTATCAACAAAATTCTTGCACGTGTTCATACCTTGACTCGTCCTTCATTTCTCTATGTAACAGCCAAGTCTGTCGACACACTTCTGCCAACGCCGCATCATGGAATAGATACCCTCTCGGAAGAAATTTCCGTCAAGGTTTTGTAGCCATTTCCGCACATGGTCAACAAGCTCTTCATCGACATCAAAGCGCTTTCCTGCCAGCTCACGTTTCAGTGGCCCAAAGAGGTGATAATCAGATGGTGCGAGGTCTGGACTGTGTGGTGGGTGTGGCAAAATCTCCCATCCATATTTCTCTAGCCAACCTTGCGTCACTCGTGCTGTGTGGGGTGTTGCAAAATGACCCCGTTGGTCAACTGCCCTGGGCGCTTTCTGCGAATGGCCTCCCTAAGCTTGTCAAGAGTTTGGCAGTACCTTGCAGCATTGATTGTTTCTCCAGGTTGTAAGGTTTCGAACAGAATAACACCACGACTGTCCCAGAAAACAGTTTCCATTATTTTCTTTGCTGACCGCATGACTTTGAATTTCTTCGCGACAGGTGAGGATGGATGTTTCCATGTCATCGAATCTTGCTTTGTTTCTGGGGTGCAATGGTGCAACCAAGTCTCATCACCGGTGACTATGCTGTCAAGAAAAGTCACATCGTACCCTAGAAAGTCTCCGCCGGCGTTGGCAGTAGCCCGTGAACCCTGCGTGAGCTCTTGCTTCTTCTCAAAAGTTCCCTGCAGATGTCCAATCTTTGTTCTTTATGATTGTCTGTCAATTGCTTAGGAACCCATCTTGCGCTGACTTTTCTGTAGCCAAGTTCATCAAATACAATTCTATGGGCAGAAGTTTCCGAAATTTCAAGACTGCTTGCGATTTCATGAATTTTCAACCTCCTGTCTTGACGAATAAGCTCATCAACTCGCTTCACATTGTCTTCTGACGTCGCAGTTATCGAATGCTTTTCCCTTCCCTGTCTGTCAAGTCGGAATGGCCGGCTTCAAACAAATTACACCAGTGATAGACTTGTGTACGGCTTATAACATATACACTCTGAAGTTCTTTATGAATTTCGGTAGGATTCAGACTTTTGGCGTTCAAAAAACGTATGACAGCTCTGATTTCCTCCTTTGACCAAGTTTCAAGGTGGGTCGCCATCTTTAAAATCGTCTAGAAATTCATTGTGCAAAATGATGCACTTCATAATTTCTGGGAATATCCGTAAGGAAATAAGGAATATCGTGTCGTTTACAGAATTAAAAAATCTCCACTGGTTGCTGAGCAATGGGCATTTTTTGGTTATTTCTGAAAGAGCCCTCGTAATATCTACATTCATACATATTCATACATGTTTTGAATTTTATTTCGTGTAATTGGCATTGAGCTTAACATAGTACCAGAGATAGGTATTCTTTATCGTTTTCGTCTTCTTCTTCTTCTTAGTATTGTTATTATTATTATTATTATTATTATTATTATTATTATTATTATTATTGTTATTGTTATTATTACTATTATTATTATTATTATTATTATTATTATTATTATTATTATTATTATTATTGTTATTATTATTCAACAGCATCATCATCATCTTCATGATTTGAGTTCGAGTTTTCTTTATTGTTTATTTTTTTTTCTAGAAGAAACCCTCATTCATGAGACCTGGTTTACTTTAAGAACTAACGTCTAGCTGATTTTGGACTGATGCTAAAGCAAACCAAATCACAGTGGTAAAAAATTAATAAATGAGCTTTTGTATGGCGCAATATCCACTTAGCATGTTCAAAGCGCTTTACAAGGGGTCTCTGGCCAACAGCAACATTTAACATTTAGGACAGGACATGACGCTTGTTAGGCGATATTACAATTTTTTTCGGACAGAGTCAACACTGTTAACGGCCAGGTACTTGATTTACACCTGAGTATGGTGAGAGAATGTGCGTAAAGAGCCTTCTCCAAGGACTCAACTATGCGCTGAGCGAGGCTCGAACCCAGGACCTTTCAATCTGAAAGCGAGTGTCATACCACATCCCACATAATGCACGGTGATAAGTTGGGGTTGTGCTTCAACATGATTCACTGCAATTTATTACCCGTATCATAGTGGTGTTCAAAAAGGAAGGGAATTGTATTTTTAAAAACTGTATGATTTCCACCCCTCTCATTGGAAAACCCTATCATTTCTTAGTAAATGTGTAATCGTTGAATAATGCTCTGAACGCGTGGAATTTAAAAAATATTTATTGCACAATATTTTTAATCATTTTATTGGTTTTAAATAAGGTGTAAAAGACAGCTGATTGGCAATTCAAAATAATATTTTTGTGTGCATGAATACAAATTCAACATTTTTTGCTTTTGGGTCAAATTGTCTTTCAAGCAGATGGAGTTAACACAAAGCACTGCTATTGGTCAGGTCACCAAATATCTAAGAAACTGACTTGTTAGCTCGTAGTGTTCTTTGGCATCATAAAAATAACCATTTAAATAATACAAAGAAATGAAAGAATCGTAAAGCAACAACTGAAACGATAAAATAAAAATCTTTTGGTGTGCACTATTGTACATTAAAAGTTGAAATTTAGATATGGTGTGATTTCACTTAATATGCTCAAAGCACTTTGCATAGGTTCCCAAGCCAGTTGCAGATTGACCCATGCATTATCACGCCTTTCACATGTTGTTATATTTTCTTTTTCAACATAGATGATGCTGTTTCACCCAGGTGCTTATCTTACACCCAAGTTTGGTGAGACAATGTAGTTAAAGAGCCTTTTCTGAGGACTCAACTTTGCATCACTCACAGTGGGATTCAACTCTTCAACCTACAGGTCGCAAAGCCAGTCTTAAACCACTAGACCACAAATGCTCTTCGCAATAACTTATTTATTTTCTATGCCTTTCTAAAAAAAAAGAGAGAAAAGAAAGAAAAAAGGATTTCAGTTTTGTCGTCCAATGCCGTTGCTGGCGCAACATATTCTAGGAGGTTTCCGATAGCTCAGTTGATAGAGCACTCGCTCACACACAAAGGGGCACAGGGATCGTTCCTTGGGTGCAGTCGAGATTTTTTAATGGACCCCCCCCCCCCCAGGTCACCCAGCAGTGATTGGGGAGCTGTGTCTGTTATTTCTGATTGAAAGTACTTTGCGATAGACCAGTGTCCTGTCCAAAGGGTAGCAAGCAATTTCTATTGTCCAGTTTCAAGCTATAGAAGCCGGGATAAACTCCGGCTCCATGGGCCCTAAGGCCCTGAATGACCACTTTATATATATATATATATATATATATATATAATATATATATATATATATATAATATATATATATATATATATATATATATATATATATTATAGTCTTTATAGAAATAAATATATATTCAGATCAGCAAAATGGCCTGCATTTTCTGTATTATTAATGTTATTACATGATGATACTTATCCAAACTTTTTATTTCATGGCGTGGTCTAGATAATCATAATATTTGATAGCTAAAACCATGTAAACTTTAAAATTGATGTTTGATCATGTTGTACAATGTACATATTATTATAAACCTGCGCCTCTATTAATGTGTGTGTGTGTGTGTGTGTGTGTGTGTATAACGTATGCAGGGGCGTGGCTAGATTGGTTGATTTGGTGCCTGGCTCCACATTCATCTTTGAAACATGGATTATAGCATTTAAAAAAAAATATATATATTAAATCTGAGAAATGGTATATACCGACTCTTACTTATTTGAATAAGTCTTTTCTTTAATTTTTCTTCTTTCTTTTTTATTTACAAATACAGCATGTTTTAAGTCATTCATTTCCTTCTGATTCTGGCACCACCTTATACTGTAAGCATGCCACGCCACTGAACGTATGTGTCTGTTTCATGGGTGTTTGTAAAAATCCCTATCTAAATAAGGGGGCACCTGTGGCTCATGCAAAATTATGGTCATGGTTTCATGTGGACCGATGATGTATGCAGGTCTGACATCCGAACGCACGTATGGGCCTAGTTTAACATTGTTGTAATACGCTTCAACAGTCGTAGCGTCACTTCCCTCGTAGTGACGCATGGTAACTTAGTAACTGGCTCTAAACTATCGGAACAATGGCGGACGCCCTTATGAAATATTTCTCCGACGAGCATAAATGTGTATCCAGAGGAAAAAAAACCATTATAAATCTGATCTGATTTTACTTTTACACATTCTGATCACAAGACATGAAAAGTTCTAGCCAGCATGAAGAATAAAAAGTATCGATTTTCTTTGTTTAGAACCACGATGGCCGCCGTTGCTGGGCAACGTGACATCAGACTATTGAATCCAATTGGCATTATATTTTGCGTCATTTTTTAGATTTTCATTACAACAATGAGCCCATAAAGAATGGGTTGGGTTCCCGACTTCCCATAGTGGGCAGGTACTTGCTATGTCTTCTATCCCACTGTATATGTTTTCCAATTGCTTTCTGACTTTGTCTCGGAATGAGATTACTTGATTTTGTCCTTGACTGGGAGGGAAACAGTCAAATGTATAGTTATAGTTTTGGGAGATGATATTTTTTCCTTGTAAATCGTCTCTCTGTTATATACTGTTATTTTTTTCATTTTTAACATATGATTTGTAATCATTTGAGTGTATTCCTCTAAGTGGGATCTTGTGCTGATGTCTGGGTGAGACTTTTAGGTGATCTCAAACTAAGTATGTACATTGCTAATGTGCTCTTGGAATCTACATCTGTTCCCTATTTAAACCCTACCCATTTTTCTTACTTTTTCCTCAAGTCCTCTAAATTATACAGCTAGGATGTTTTTAGTATCAAATTTTCTTCCTTTTTACTGGCGCTGATATGACCTAAATGTGTTGCTAGCGCCGCAAAACCCTTAAAAACAAACACATCTCTCTTTTCTCTCTCTCTCTCTCTCTCTCTCTCTCTCTCTCTCTCTCTCTCTCTCTCTCTCCTCTCCCCCCCCCCCCCCCCCCAACACACACACACACACACACACACTTGCACTAGTGTATGTATGTGTACACACGCACAATCATAAGCAGGAACACACACACACACACACTCACACACACACACGCGATACAAACTACTTGTCATTCACTTCCGATCACTTCTTCTCTTCCTTACCTCCTCCTACTCTCCAACTGTCTGTCACAACTAGACCAAGACAAGCGGACACGCCCACTATTCTTGGATGACAATTCGCTCTATCTCTTTAACCCTCTACAAGCAATGTTCTGATTCAAACCTGCCTTCAATTTGAAAGGGGAAATTATTGGTGCCAGTCTTCGTTGACTCAAGCACTTCAGCTTTGAGCTTTTATATAGCGCAATATCCACTAACCGTGCTCAAAGCGCTTTACAAGGGGTTTCTGGCCATCAGCAACACTTAACTTGTAGGACGTGACATGACGCCTGTTAGGCGAAATTACAATTTTTTTTCGGACACAGGCGACGCTGTTAACGGCCAGGTACTCATTTTACACCTGAATTGATTTTGCTTTTGTTTTTTGTTTTTGTTTGTTTAGGGTTTGGGTTGTTTGCTTCTATTTATTTATTTATTGTTTTTTTTTAATATTTATTTTTAAATTTTATTTTGTTTTACTTTTTTTTATTGGGGGGGGGGTGGGGGGGGGGGGGGGGGGGGGGTCAGTTTCAAGCTATGAGTTTACGGGGACTACACTCCAAGTCCATAATATCTGATTATTTTCATCCAGAGAGCAATAACAGTAATAGAAGAGTACCTAATAGCCGGTTGCTTTGGGTTTCTACTAACACTAACAGCTCGAGTTGGGCTAATAATGGCTGTTACTGTTCTCGCAATGTGAACACGGTTTGGTCAGCTGTTGTTATAGATAGTATGCAGATGACGTCACTCAGGCCTTTGTTATTGTTTTTGCCATCCGCGTTTGTGAGTTGTTCTCACTAAACTGTATTAACCAGACTATAAAAGTTCATGGTTACACAGAGTTTGTGTGTTGGTCCGTTATACTTCCGGATGGCAATGTTGTGAACTCCTTGGCCAAGCGCATTCTATCTATAGCCAGTTAGATAATGTGTGAATTAAATATAACTAGCGACATCTATGTAATAATGATGATGTCCTATATTGTAGCCCACCGTCTCAAACTGGTAATAAGTCAGGGTAAACCAGGAGATGAAAGGTAAATTGAATATTGACATGATTTGAGCTTTTATATTTCCGGAGTTCCCAGGTTTGAGAGATTTGGTCAAGATAAAGGTGCGGCTATCCTGCGGTATGACACTCGTTTTCGGATCTGAAGGACCCGGTTTCGAGCCTCGCTCGGCGCATAGTTTAGTCCTTGGAAATGACTCTTTACTCACATTCTCTCATCGTACTCATGTGTAAAATGAGTACCTGGTCGTTGACAGCTGTGGTGTCTCTGTCGGAGAAAACAATTGTAATATCGCCTCACAGGCGTCATGTTTCGTTCTACATGTTATATATATTATGTTGCTGTTGGTCAGGGACCGGACCCCTTGCAAAGCGCTTTGAGCACGTTAAGTGGATATTGCTCTATATAAAAGATCAAGTTTTTATATTCTTGCTCTTGTATTCCTAATCACATTTCTAGCTGTGTAAGCTCAATTAATTGTCAAATCCTAAATCACACATTTGGCGCTGATATGACCTAAATGCGTTGCAAGCGCCGACAAACCCTTAACTCAACCCTATAGATTTTTGCTACTTTTCTTAACTGGAAAACTGGGTGGGGATCCTGACCTCCCATAGCGGGCAGGGAGGTACATACTGTGTCTTCTTTCCCCTTATATCTGTTTTCCAACTTGCTTTCTGTCTTTGTCTTGGAGTGAGATTGCTTGGTTTTGTCCTAACCTTGGTCGGAGTCCTTGGTTGAGAGGGAAACAGTCGAATGTATAGTTATTGCTTTGGGAGATGATATTTTTTTTCCTTGTAAATCATCTCTATGTTATGTACTGTATTATGTTTTATTTACATGTTATATTTGATTTGTTAACATTTGAGTGTATTCCTCTTAGTGGGGACCTGTGCTTGTGTCTGGATGAGACTTTTAGGTGATCTCAACCTAAGTACTTTGATGGTGTGCTCTTGGAATCTACATCAGTTTCCTATTTGAACAAATTCCCCTTTGTCACACCTTTTCTTGGGTGCTTTAATTGAATTCTATAACTTTTTACTATCCCATTTCTTTCTTTTTACTGGCGCTGATATGACCTTAATGCGTTGCAAGCGCCGTAAAACCCTCAAAAACAAAAACATTAACTGGAAAAAAATGAATTAAAAATGAGCATGTGCATAGATAGTTTTATTCAACTATCATTAACATGTAAAAACTAAAAATATTAGCTTTGATACTACGCCTATAATTTGTCTCAGAAAAATGTAATAAATAGGCATGGGGTAAAAGTAGCCCTGGTTAAACTACGGATATAGTCGATGTTAGGGTTGAGTGAGTTAAAAACAAACATAAATCACACCTTACATAATAGAGTTTTAAGACGATTGGCCATTTATTATGATTGAAAGAAATCCGAGTCTCGCCTTTAATGAGTTAAAAGTTAGAGCTAGATAGTTTATAAATAGGTAATGGAGCCGTTCTATATATATATATATATATATATATATATATATATATATATATATATATATATATATATATATAATGTATGTGTATGTGAGAGTGTGTGAGTGTGTGTGTCCTCTCTGCCCTGTAATTACGATAAGTAGTTACAATGTTTGCATATTGTATGTGTATCTATGTCCCTGTGTATATGATATGTATGTGTTGTATTGTGTGTTTGTGTGTGTGTGTGATTTCCTTTATAAATTCATTTATCGTGTGTAATGTGATCTATATTGGCGCTGCTTACGACAAGTGGCAAGCTATGCCATAATATTATTACAAAACTCTTGTTCACTCATTTTTTTGTTTCTCTCTCATTTAAAAAGAAAAGTCCAAGGTAAGTTGTGTTGGGCACAAAATGTCATTGTTTCATTAAATAACAATATGAAATTGAATGTACGATTCATGTTAATATACGAAAACAGATAAAAATTGACGTTTCGGGTTTCCCCTTTATCAACAAAACAGGATGAATGAAACACTACAGACGAATGCGATAATGTGGTCGTGGCGTTGTTAAGACCAGATTATCTCATTCGTCTGAAGTGTTACACTCATCCTGTATTGTTGATAAAGGGGAAACCTGAAACGTCCATTTATCTGTTTTCGTATATTAAATTGAAGCTTACATTCAATTTCGTCTGTTAGACGAAATTGCATTTTTTTTTTCGTACAAAGATAACACTGTCATGATCAACGGCCGGGTACCAATATATTACACCTGCGTTCGGTGAAAGAATGTGAGTTAAGAGCCTTTTCCAAGAACTCAACTATGCGTCGAGCGAGGCTCAAACCCGGGACCTTCCGATCCGAAAGCGAGTGTCATACCGGCCGCAAGACCACATAGCGCACCTTCATCTTGTCCAAATCTCTCAAACCTGGGATTACCGGAAATGTTTTATTTATGTGACCTGTCTTCATTATGATGGTCAATGAGTTGGACCGTGTCTTCGTAAACTCGTGGCCTGACACTGACCGTAGCCATCGTTAACTTATTGATGATAGAATGAAGATGACGTCACTCGGGTCTTTGTTATTGTTTTTTGCATTCCACGTTTATGCGTAATTCTAACTTAACTCATTAACCAGACTATAAACGTTCACGTTTACACATAGTTTTTTTGTGTTGGTCCGTTATACTTCCGGATGGCAATGTTGTGAGCTTCTTGGCCAAGCGCATACTATCTATAGCCTGACACTTGACCAAAACATTAAGACAGAAGACAAGTCTTTGGCCGCAAAAGAAAACTAATCGTGAGTTGTGTTCAAGGTCAATAGTTCACACAATGGAATCACTTGTTTCCCTGAGCTCTACTAACGACAAATCACTATTACTATTACCGTCCTCATCTTCAGCGATATTCTATTATGCGCTTCGGCTTGTTGGATACCACTGTATCACTTCCACTATCTCCTTCATAAACCTATCGATCTCTCTCTCTCTCTCTCTCTCTCTCTCTCTCTCTCTTTCTCTCTCTCTCTCTTTCTCTCTCTCTCTCTTTCTCTCTCTCTCTTTCTCTCTCTCTCTCTCTCTCTCTCTCTCTATCTTTCTCTCTCTCTCTGTCTTACTGGCTAATCCGATCATCACAACTATCGACTCGTTGAGGGAGACTGATTTCCCCGGCTGATGGATTTCTCCCGTTCTTATCGTCGTCGTCGTAATCATCATCATCATCATCACCAACACCATCGTTATCATCATATCATCACCATCCAGCATCATCATCGTTATCATCATCATCATCATCATTGACGTCGTCATCATCATCATCATCCACCACCATCATCATTATCAACACCACCACCATCGTCATCATCATCCTTATCGTTATCATCATCATCATCGTTATCATTATCATCAATATCATCATCATCGTCGTCGTTGTCGTCATCTCCTCCACCACCACCATCAACGTCATCTTCATCGACGTCGTGGTCGCATCATCATTATCATCATCCACCATCATCATTATCCCACCACCACTATTGTCAACATCAGCATCATCATCGTGGGGTTGTTTTTTGTTGTTGTTTTTTTGTTGTTGTTTTTTTTTTTTTTGCTGTTTTTTTCTTGGAGGAGGTTGTTTTTTGGTTTGTTTATTTTCTTCTTTTGTTTGTTTGGATTTTGGGGTTTATTTATTTATTTATTGGGGGGGGGGTTGTTTCCAAGTCTGAAGTATACAATTTGTGTTATAGATAGTTCGAAGATGACGTCACTCAAGCCTTTGTTATTGTATTTTGCCATCCGCGTTTGTGAGCGATTCTCACTAAACTGTATTACCCCGACTATAAAAGTTCATGATTACACAATGTTTTGTGTGTTGGTCCGTTATACTTCCGGATGGCAATGTTATCAGCTTCTTAGCCAAGCGCATACTATCTATAGTTGGAAGTCAACACTCTTAAAGTCAACTTCAGCTCTTGTTGGTCCAAAAGTTTTTTGTTTTTGGGTTTGTTTGTTTTTGTTGGTAGGGGGGGGGGTGAGGGTTGATTTACATATATACCTACTTTATACGATTTGTTTTACAGTGGAATCCGCATAACTTTCAAGTTCAAGAGTTTATTTTAGTCTATCATTGGCATTTCTGTACACAAGTTATTCTAGCATTTACAGTAATAAAGGATTAACATTCTTGAAGTGATCATTTTAAAAAGCAATGATGCTGATAATTATTATTATTATTATTATTATTATTATTATTATTATTATTATTATTATTATTATTATTATTATTATTATTATTATTATTATTTTGAGAGCTCCCTATCATCCCGCTACAAGCGGTGCCACTGAAACGAAATCGACCCGAATCGTGTTGACGTTAGGCGAACTCGACATTCTCTTATTACGTTTACAGGCTCTCTCGATGTGTCCAGTTCTCTGGCAGAAGCGACAAACGGCTATTTAGAATTTGCAGTTTAGTCTGTTGTGGCGCCCATCTTGAGCAGATTTGATTTTTATTATCAAACTCCGTTGTCGGCTCTGCCTGTCTTTCATTCGAACGTTTGAGACGCTGTTTGTTTTGACTGTCTTGCTGAATTATCGGAGTCTGTTTTCTCTGAGGCTTGATTTTATGGAGCTCAGGTTGAACAGATAATGCAGTCTCGTGACCACTCTTGGGGCATCTTCTATCTCCGTGGCGACCTCGATGCTTTGTTAAACGAGA
This sequence comes from Berghia stephanieae, assembly GCF_034508935.2. NCBI lineage: Eukaryota > Metazoa > Mollusca > Gastropoda > Nudibranchia > Aeolidiidae > Berghia > Berghia stephanieae. The sequence continues at coordinate 39,937,863 of NC_088370.1, read as the reverse complement.
GCTCGTCCTCCTTGTGCTTGAATAGTGCTTCAAGAATAGCTGTGTTGTTAACTGCAACACATGAAACAGGTACGCATGGCTTCATCCAGGGGATTTACAATGGATGGGAAATCGCATGTGACAACGCTCTGGCGAATTCTAGCAGCCAACTCCTGAATAGTTTCACCTGGTTTCCTCTGGAGACCCGTCCAAAATTTATAGATAGTTCGAAGATGACATCACTCAGGTCTTTGTTATTTTTTTTTTTTTTTTTTTTTGCCATCCGCGTTTATGAGTAATGCTCACGGAACTGTATTAACCTGACTATAAACGTTCATGGATACACACAGTTTTGTATGTTGGTCCGTTATACTTTCGGATGGCAATGTTATGAGCTTCTTAGCCAAGCGTATTAGCCACTCCCACGCCTCGTTCTGAAAAAAGTCCGCGAAATTAAAGGGGAGGCAAGAGAAAATCAGCTGATCGTTAAAATAGTAACAGAAAAGTGGAGGTGCTCGGCAATGAATGCAAGAAAGACATTTAAAACGCCGTAAAAATGTTTAAAAATCACTTAATGTTATACGAGTAATTACCATCCATAACAACCTGTCAAATTCACATATGTAAGATGCCAAGCCAAAATTAATAATAAAATAATAAAGAACACGATTGACCGTTGACTACACATGCATACGAGTACCAGAAATATTTTGTAAACAATGTAACACAATATAATGTGTAAGTTTCAAAGCAAATGCAACCACAAATAACATCAAAGAACAATGTGGGACTACTGTTTTAATTTCATAAAACCAAACGCATATTTTCTGCCCCCGATATTGAACGTGTAGTTAGTATGTATCGTACAAACAACATTCGTTTAGACAGGTAGTCGGGATTCTAGCGCCAGTTTTATTTGGGCAACCGTGATTGGGATTTCACTCAATGCACTTATTATTATTATTATTATTATTATTATTATTATTATTATTATTATTATTATTATTATTATTATTATATTATTATTATTATTATATAATATTAATAATAATAATAATAATAATAATAATAATAATAATAATAATAATAATAATAATAATAAGTGCATTGAGTGAAATCCCAATCACGGTTGCCCAAATAAAACTGGCGCTAGAATCCCGACTACCTGTCTAAACGAACGTTGTTTGTACGATACATACTAACTACACGTTCAATATCGGGGGCAGAAAATATGCGTTTGGTTTTATGAAATTAAAACAGTAGTCCCACATTGTTCTTTGATGTTATTTGTGGTTGCATTTGCTTTGAAACTTACACATTATATTGTGTTACATTGTTTACAAAATATTTCTGGTATTTATATAATATTAATAATAATAATAATAATAATAATAATAATAATAATAATAATAATAATAATAATAATAATAATAAAAATAAGCAGTTGAAAGCAGTCTTTGGTGTATAAGTGCATATGTACATTATATCTTATAATAAATGCTTCAAAACAAAACTAAAAAAAAAATAAAAATAAAGAATAAATGAATAAAAATATCTATTTGGGCATTTACTTACATTAATAATCTTGAAAATCACAATCACAATCCATGAAAATTAAATATCCCATAATCCGAAGAAGACATGAATTTAATCCAAAATCCAACACAGGAATGTATTTTAATAGGAGACAGATATCCTATTAAAACTATAGCATTACTTGCAAACAACAATACCACACTCTGCGTTTAACGGGCTTGTGGCCGTCACATTGTAAATTGTGACCGCATTAGGGTAATCGGTGTCCTAAAGACTGACATACTGACATACAATCAATGAGAACTATAAAGAATCCATTCTAGAATTCAACTACAAACTGAAAAGCATGATAAATATCACTCTATCAAATAATTTTCTTTGCACAGGTTCACTCACACTCTCCTTTATTGCAAAACAGTGATAAGTGAGAAAAAGTTTGTATTTCAATTATAAACTTAATCACATAATCTAAATGATGGAGAATAAAAACAGCTAATTATAAAAAATTTCACAGATCAAGTTATCTATTTGAACTCCGCATATTTAGCTTAATTACTCAATGACCATAATTTTTTTAAAACTGCCTTGTTTCATTTAAACAAGACCATGACGCTTATGCCTGGACCGGGTATTCACAACTTCTGCATTTGCATTCCACTTTTGAATCGAATTAATCTCTATCTTGTCCGTTTATTTGCAAAGTTTCTGCACTTTATAAATAAGACCATAACACTTATGTCTGGACCGGGTATTCACAACTTCTGCATTTGCATTCCACTTTCGAATCGAATTAATCTCTATCTTATCCGTTTATTTGCAAAGTTTCTGCACTTTATAAATAAGACCATAACGCTTATGTCTGGACTGGGTATTCTCAAATTTTCCTATTGTGTTCCACTTTTCGAATCGAAATAACATCTAGTCTATCCGTTTATTTGCAAAGTTTCTGCACTTTATAAATAAGACCATAACGCTTATGTCTGGACCGGGCATTCGCAAATTCTGCTTATGTGTTCCACTTTTCGAATCGAATTAATCTCTATTTTATCCGTTTATTTGCAAAGTTTCTGCATTTTATAAATAAGACCACGACACTTATGTGTTAGATTGTTCGCAAATTCTGCCTTTGTGTTCCACTGTTCGATTAGAATTAATCTCTATTTTATCCGTTTATTTGAAAAGATTCTACACTTTATAAATAAGACCATAACGCTTATGTCTGGACTGGGTATTCTCAAATTTTCCTATTGTGTTCCACTTTTCGAATCGAAATAACATCTAGTCTATCCGTTTATTTGCAAAGTTTCTGCACTTTATAAATAAGACCATAACGCTTATGTCTGGACCGGGCATTCGCAAATTCTGCTTATGTGTTCCACTTTTCGAATCGAATTAATCTCTATTTTATCCGTTTATTTGCAAAGTTTCTGCATTTTATAAATAAGACCACGACACTTATGTGTTAGATTGTTCGCAAATTCTGCCTTTGTGTTCCACTGTTCGATTAGAATTAATCTCTATTTTATCCGTTTATTTGAAAAGATTCTACACTTTATAAATAAGACCATTACGCTTATGTCTGGACTGGGTATTCTCAAATTTTCCTATTGTGTTCCACTTTTCGAATCGAAATAACATCTAGTCTATCCGTTTAGTTGCAAAGTTTCTGCACTTTATAAATAAGACCATAACGCTTATGTCTGGACCGGGCATTCGCAAATTCTGCTTATGTGTTCCACTTTTCGAATCGAAGTAATCTCTATTTTATCCGTTTATTTGCAAAGTTTCTGCATTTTATAAATAAGACCACGACACTTATGTGTTAGATTGTTCGCAAATTCTGCCTTTGTGTTCCACTGTTCGATTAGAATTAATCTCTATTTTATCCGTTTATTTGAAAAGATTCTGCACTTTATAAATAAGACCATGACGCTTATGTCTGGACTGGGTATTCGCCAATTTTCCTATTGTGTTCCACTTTTCAAATCGAAATAACATCTAGTCTATCCGTTTATTTGCAAAGATTCTGCACTTTATAAATAAGACCATAACGCTTATGTCTGGACCGGGCATTCGCAAATTCTGCTTATGTGTTCCACTTTTCGAATCGAATTAATCTCTATTTTATCCGTTTATTTGCAAAGATTCTGCACTTTATAAATAAGACCATAACGCTTATGTCTGGACTGGGTATTCGCAAATTTTCCTATTGTGTTCCTCTTTTCGAATCGAAATAACATCTAGTCTATCCGTTTATTTGCAAAGTTTCTGCATTTTATAAATAAGACCACGACACTTATGTGTTAGATTGTTCGCAAATTCTGCCTTTGTGTTCCACTGTTCGATTAGAATTAATCTCTATTCTATCCGTTTATTTGCAAAGTTTCTGCATTTTATAAATAAGACCACGACACTTATGTGTTAGATTGTTCGCAAATTCTGCCTTTGTGTTCCACTGTTCGATTAGAATTAATCTCTATTTTATCCGTTTATTTGAAAAGATTCTGCATTTTATAAATAATAATAATTGTTCAAAATTTTACCTCACACCCGATATTACAAGTACAAGTGAGCCAGGTGATGAAGATTGTCAAACAGTGTGACAGATGAAATAGGAAGAGAGAGAGAGAGAGAGAGAGAGAGAGAGAGAGAGAGAGAGAGAGAGAGAGAGAATGAGAGAGAGATTCGTTTTTTGTTCAAAATTTCTCTCTCTCTCTCTCTCTCTCTCTCTCTCTCTCTCTCTCTCTCTCTCTCTCTCTCTCTCTCATATTGCACAAGGTTGTACTATTTTACTATTTATCAAGAACAGCCAAGGTGGCAACCCAGTCTCTGTATAAACTAAGCAAGATGGCAACAGGGACCTCGCTCCTTATCCAATGCCGAAGCTTTAATTTGAGTCAAACGGTTTGGTTAAAAAAAAAACACCCAAAATAAGTTCGTGTGTGATGGAAGTTGAAATCGGCTTATTATAAAATCGTTTATGGTCTGTTTGGATTACCCTTTTTAAATAGAAAAGGTGAATATAACATAAACTTGAAGAATAGGCAAGCTAAATGAAAATTAAATTGACTGATTAAATGAGTACGCGAGGCTGAGTTGCGAACGACTACTGGGTTCCGACATTCCGATCCCAGTGTCATTCATGTTCACCGTACCGTGTTACTGTCTACACACTACACTGCATTGTTAGTGACTGATCATGTCTTTTTTGTTTGTATGTTTTACGCAAGCTTAATAAAAATTAAATTGACTGATTAAATGAATACGTGAGGCAGAGTTGCGAACGACTCATGGGTTCCGACATTCCGACCCCAATGTCAGTGTCAGTCATGTTCACCGTACTGTGTTACTGTCTACACACTACTTGGCATTGTTAGTGACTGGTCATGCCTTTTTTGTTTGTATGTTTCTTTTAATATGGGTCAATTTACAAAGAATAATAATAGAAATGTTCAAAACAAAAACTAGATTCACTATTACGTGCCTGTAATGAAGTGCTTTCCACAAACCGTGAGCGAGAATGATGGTGGAGGTAATGGCAACCATGTGGGTTTGTTATTGCTTCCTGCCTCCGTCAACCCACGCATCCAGTTGCGTAACCCACGCTGAATCTGACCAATACTATCTATAACGTTCTCTGACGACAAATTTTAATAGTCGAGTGTGGTATTGCTCCATCATATGTTTTTCAATTTCTGCAAGATTGAGTGCGGTTATCGCCTTAGCTGGTGTTTCTTGACTCGCCATGTTAGTCAGTATTTTGCGGGTGGTTGGATGGGAGCATCACCCTTGAATCATATACCTATGATGTTTGCATGGGTGTACGATCCGA
>NC_088370.1:39910016-39925016 GCF_034508935.2 Berghia stephanieae | reverse complement strand
ATATATATATATATATATATATATATATATATTATATATATATATATAGGGGGGGGGGAGGAGGGGTTGAGAGAGAGAGAAGGAAAAAGGGGCGGGGGGTTGCTAAAGAGTGTTTGTGGTTTTGTGTACGCGCGCACGTGTTTGTGTGTATGTCTTTTATAGATAGAGGTAGAACTGATTTGAACCGTGTGTGAATATGTGTGCACGCGCGTATCTTTATGCATGTGTTGTGCATTTGTGTGTGCGTGCGTGTGTGTGTGTGTGTGTGTGTGTGAAAGAGAGTGAGAAAGAGAGAGATTGGGAGTTTTATTTGTGTGTGTGTGTGTATGAAATAGAGAGAGAATGAGAAAGAGTTTGGGAATTATATTTGTGTGTGTGTGTGTGTGAAATAGAGAGAGAGAAAGAGATTGGGAGTTTTATTTGTGTGTGTATGTATGTATGTGTGTGTGTATGTGTGTGTGTATGTATATGTGTATGTGTGTGTGTGTGTGTGACAGACCAGGAGTTATTGGGATGAAAATCGAAGACAAGAGAGTCACGACTTGACAGTATCTTGACGGGGGCTAATCTCTTTGTTATTGGGGGTGGGGGGGGGGGGGGGGGCTGGGATAGAGGGAGAGCGGGGTGATGGTATGTGTCTTCTAAGACTCCTCTGAGTGATAGATAGGTCGATTGGTTGGTTGATAGATGGAATGTATGGATTGTTGGTCTGGATGAATAAATGGAAGGATGAATGGATGAATTGTTTAGATGAATGAGTGGATTTGAGGGTGAATGGAATGGAATGTATGGATTGTTGGTCTGGATGAATAAATGGAAGGATGAATGGATGAATTGTTTAGATGAATGAGTGGATTTGAGGGTGAATGGAATGTATGGATTGTTGGTCTGGATGAATAAATGGAAGGATGAATGGATGAATTGTTTAGATGGATGAGTGGCTTTGTGGGTGACTGGAATGGAATGTATGGATTGTTGGTCTGGATGAATAAATGGAAGGATGAATGGATGAATTGTTTAGATGAATGAGTGGATTTGAGGGTGAATGGAATGTATGGATTGTTGGTCTGGATGAATAAATGGAAGGATGAATGGATGAATTGTTTAGATGGACGAGTGGCTTTGTGGGTGACTGGAATGGAATGTATGGATTGTTGGTCTGGATGAATAAATGAAAGGATGAATGGATGAATTGTTTAGATGAATGAGTGGATTTGAGGGTGAATGGAATGTATGGATTGTTGGTCTGGATGAATAAATGGAAGGATGAATGGATTAATTGTTTAGATGGATGAGTGGCTTTGTGGGTGACTGGAATGGAATGTATGGATTGTTGGTCTGGATGAATAAATGGAAGGATGAATGGATGAATTGTTTAGATGGATGAGTGGATTTGTGGGTGACTGGAATGGAATGTATGGATTGTTGGTCTGGATGAATAAATGGAAGGATGAATGGATGAATTGTTTAGATGAATGAGTGGATTTGAGGGTGTATGGAATGTATGGATTGTTGGTTTGGATGAATAAATGGAAGGATGAATGGATGAATTGTTTAGATGGATGAGTGGCTTTGTGGGTGACTGGAATGGAATGTATGGATTGTTGGTCTGGATGAATAAATGGAAGGATGAATGGATGAATCGTTTAGATGAATGAGTGGATTTATGGGTGAATGGAATGTATGGATTGTTGGTCTGGATGAATAAATGGAAGGATGAATGGATGAATTGTTTAGATGGATGAGTGGCTTTGCAGGTGACTGGAATGTATGGATTGTTGGTCTGGATGAATAAATGGAAGGATGAATGGATGAATTGTTTAGATGAATGAGTGTCTTTGCAGGTGACTGGAATGTATGGATAGATAGATGTAAGGATGTATCAATTATCGATTGTGGATGAAAAAAAAAGTAGTCCTTCAGTTTCATTAGTCCCATGGATCCGGAGTTATCCCGGTTCCTCGGTGGGGATCCTGACCTCCCATAGCGGGCAGGGAGGTCCATACTGTGTCTTCTATCCCCTTATATCTGTTTTCCAACATGCTTTCTGTCTTTGTCTTGGAATGAGGTTATTTGCTTTTGTCCTGGCCCTGGTTGGAGTCTTGGCTGGGAGGGAAACAGTCAAATGCATAGTTATTGTTTTGGGAGATGATATTTTTTTTTCTTGTAAATCATCTCTCTGTTATGTATTATTATGTTTGTTATTTTTAATGTATAATGTAAGCATTTGAGTGTATTCCTCTCTGTTGGATTTTGTGCTCGTGTCCGGATGAGACTTATAGGTGATCTCAAACTAAGTACATTGGTGGTATGCTCTTGGAATCTACATCTGATCCCTATTTGTTCCCCTATGTCTTACCTTTTCTTGGGTGCTTTAATTGTAATTCTAGAACTTTTTCCTATCCCATTTTCTTCCTTTTTACTGGCGCTGATATAACCTAAATGTGTTGCAAGCGCCGTAAAACCCTTAAAAACAAAACACACAATTATCCCGGTTTCTTTAGCGTGAAGCGGACAATAGCAATTGTTTGTTACCCTTTGGATAGGGATGAACTGGGTGAATAAATAAATAGTTGGATGAAGGATGGATGGCTTGATGAGATGAATGTATGGATTATGGATGAATTGATAGGTCGATGGATGGATGAATATATTGTTTGCTGGATTGATGGGTAAATGAAAGGGGTTTATTGATAGGTCGATGGATGGATGGATATATTGTTTGCTGGATTGATGGGTAAATGAAAGGGGTTGATTGATAGGTCGATGGATGGATGGATGGATGGATGGATATATTGTTTGCTGGATTGATGGGTAAATGAAAGGGGTTGATTGATAGGTCGATGGATGGATGGATGGATATATTGTTTGCTGGATTGATGGGTAAATGAAAGGGTTGATTGATAGGTCGATGGATGGATGGATGGATATATTGTTTGCTGGATTGATGGGTAAATGAAAGGGGTTGATTGATAGGTCGATGGATGGATGGATGGATGGATATATTGTTTGCTGGATTGATGGGTAAATGAAAGGGGTTGATTGATAGGTCGATGGATGGATGGATGGATGGATGGATGGATATATTGTTTGCTGGATTGATGGGTAAATGAAAGGGGTTGATTGATAGGTCGATGGATGGATGGATGGATATATTGTTTGCTGGATTGATGGGTAAATGAAAGGGGTTGATTGATAGGTAGATGGATGGATGTATGGATGGATATATTGTTTGTTGGATTGATGGGTAAATGAAAGCGGTTGATTGATAGGTAGATGGATGGATGGATGGATGGATGGATGGATGGATATATTGTTTGCTGGGTTGATGGGTAAATGAAAGGGGTTGATTGATAGGTAGATGGATGGATGGATGGATGGATGGATGGATATATTGTTTGCTGGATTGATGGGTAAATGAAAGGGGTTGATTGATAGGTCGATGAATGGATGGATGGATGGATATATTGTTTGCTGGATTGATGGGTAAATGAAAGGGGTTGATTGATAGGTCGATGGGTGGATGGATGGATGGATATATTGTTTGCTGGATTGATGGGTAAATGAAAGGGGTTGATTGATAGGTCGATGGATGGATGGATGGATGGATGGATATATTGTTTGCTGGATTGATGGGTAAATGAAAGGGGTTGATTGATAGGTCGATGGATGGATGGATGGATATATTGTTTGCTGGATTGATGGGTAAATGAAAGGGGTTGATTGATAGGTCGATGGATGGATGGATGGATATATTGTTTGCTGGATTGATGGGTAAATGAAAGGGGTTGATTGATAGGTCGATGGATGGATGGATGGATTATGCGGATATATGGATTTATAGATGGGTTGATAAGAAGTCGGATTGCACATTATATGTATCGATGGCTTGGTGGACGGATAGATTGATTGATGGCAAAAACAAAACAATAACAAAGACCCGAGTGACGTCAACTTCACTCTATGTCACCTGGGGAAATAGTGGGCGGATGAATTGAATAATGCATTGACAGCCGTCCCAATGAATTGCTGTGCCACTCGGACGTACGTATGTAGTAGGTTTGTGCTACGCCAGGTTAGTTGTTTGACAAGTACTGAAGATCAAACTACACTCTCGTACACTGACAAAACAAAAGAAAAGAAAAAAAATACAAAAAACAAACAAAAACAAAAAACAAGACGTATTTGAATTTTGGTCAGAGAACTCTTCCTTCCCAATATCGATCGATTAAAATGACCCTCATCTTGTCAAGGGGTCCCCCTAGCCGCCCAACAGCAACACTTATTTGACGATAACGGATACACGTATTCTCTCAAAGTGACTGAAGCTACAATCATGTCAAATGCCTCGTCATTTATTTTGACTTTAGAATAATACGGTTCAACAGTCGTAACGTCACTTCCCTCGTAATGACGCATGGTAACTTAGTAACTGGCTCTAAACTATCGGAACAATGACGGGCGCCCTAATGAAATATTTCTCCGACGAGCATAAAAGCATATCCCGAGGAAATAAAACATTATAAATCTGATCATGTTTTGACTTTTACACATTCTAATCACAAGACATATGAAAAGTTCTAGCCAGCATGAAGAATAAAAAGTACCGATCTTCTTTTATTAGAACCACGATGGCCGCCGTTGCTGGGCGACGTGACACCAGACTTGAATCCAATTATTTCAACAACCTATTCACTAAGACATATTACTATTTTGAGACGACGTGTCACATATTATAGCTATGCCATTTTTCATACATCAAGTTTAATATTGTTAAAAAGTTCGTTTGTCTATACCGAGTTTAGTAAGAATTAATTGTGCTAATTGCCTAAGCATCGCAATGTGTCTCAGTTTGTTCTAGTTTTTGTTGGGTGGTTTGTTGTTGTTTTAATTTTTTGTTGTTATTGTTGTTGTTCATTCGATATATGTACCTTCTTATTCATTGCAGAGTTTGTGTGTTTTGTTGGGTTTTTTTTCTCCTGTGTGTGTGTGTGTGTGTGTGTGTCCGCGTGCGTGCGTGTGTGTGTTTGTGTCTGTGCGTGGACCCCAGTTTGTGTGAATGTGTGTGTGTTAGAGAGAGATAGATAAAGAGAGAGAGAGAGAGGGGGGGGGGGGAGAGACGGGCAGACAGACAAAAACAGGGGAAGAGTGGTGGAGGAGGCAGGGGTGGGGGGGGGGGGGGGAAGATTAATTTCCTGACAGTTCCAGACACTCAGACTCAGATTAAGGTCTATTATGAATTCAGTGTGCGCTAACTATGACATTCTTCTTCTTCTTCTTCTTCTTCTTCTTCTTCTTCTTCTTCTTCTTCTTCTTCTTCTTCTTCTTCTTCTTCTTCTTCTTTTTTCTTCTTTTCTTCTTTCTTCTTCTTTTCTTCTCTTTTTCTTCTTCTTCTTCTTCTTTCCTTCTTCTTCTTCTTCTCTTCTTCTTCTTCTTCTTCTCTTCTTCTTCTTCTTCTTTCTTCTTCTTCTTCTTCTTCTTCTTCTTCTTCTTCTTTTCCTTCTTCTTCTTCTTCTCTCTCTTCTTCTTCTTCTTCTTCTCTTCTTCTCTTCTTTCTTCTTCTTCTTCTTCTTCTCTTCTTCTTCTCTTCTTCTCTTCTTCTTCTTCTTCTTCTTCTTCTTCTTCTTTCTTCTTTCTTTCTCTTCTTTCTTTTCTTCTTCTTCTTCTTCTTCTCTTCTTCTTCTTCTTCTTCTTTCTTCTTCTTCTTTCTTCTTCTCTTCTTCTTCTTCTTCTTCTTCTTCTTCTTCTTTTCTTCTTCTTCTTCTTCTTCTTCTTCTTTCTTCTTCTTCTTCTTCTTCTTTCTTCTTCTCTTCTTCTTCTTCTTCTTCTTCTTTCTCTCTTCTTCTTCTTCTTCTTCTTCTTCTTCTTCTTCTTCTTCTTTCTTCTTCTTCTTCTCTTCTTCTTCTTCTTCTTCTTCTTCTCTCTTCTTCTTCTTCTTCTTCTTCTCTTCTTCTTCTTTCTCTTCTTCTCTTCTTCTTCTTCTTCTTCTTCTTCTTCTTCTTCTTCTTCTTCTTCTTTTCTTCTTCTTCTTCTTCTTCTTCTTCTCTTCTTCTTCTTCTTCTTTTCTTCTTCTTTTCTTCTTCCTTCTTTTCTTCTTCTTCTTCTTCTTACTCTCTTCTTCCTTCTTCTCTCTCTTCTTCTCTCTCTTCTCCTCCTCCTCTCTCCTCCTCCTCCTCCTCTCCTCCTCCTCCTCCTCCTCCTCCTCCTCCTCCTCCTTTGATTGTGAGCCGAATTCACTGCTCTATCAAGTGAAGTGAAGCGATCGTACCTAGTTAATTGAGATTTGATAGTTAAACATCTGGGGTTATTTTTCATCAAGTTTTTACCACGCAAGAATTTCAACTTCTATACAAATTTTGACAAGGCTATCATTTCTCTCCTTATTGTCGCGACATTGACTTTATATTTCATTCAAAATTCCAAATTATAATTTTTCAGCTTCGTTTTGCCGTTGCTTTGCTTACTGGTTTGTTGTTTTGTTTTGCTGTGTGTGCGTGTGTGTGTGTGTGTGTGTGTGTGTTTGTTTTGTTTTGTTTTTTGTTGGTTTTTTTTGGTGTGTGTGGGGGGGGGGGGGGGGGGGGTGTTTGGTTGTTTTTATTTTGTTGTTTTATTTAAAAAAAAAATAGATTTCTCGTTTTTAAAATCAGTGTATCAACTTCCAATTGTTCCTTTTTTTCTCCGCCAGATCTAACAACAGTGACATAATATGAAACACATACAGTGACAAATGAAACACGAACTTGTGACACATGAAACACGAACAAGTGACATATGAAACACGAAGGGATTTACCACGCACAGTCGTCAGAACGATTATCAGCACCAGCACTACCACCGGCAGCATCGTCATTAATAATATCGTTGTTATCATCGTCATCATTATCATCATATTCTTTCAACTTCAAAAGCCATACTCCTTAGCCAACAATATTGGCCACCGACCACCAGCTAGAAACCCAGACTGCAGGAAATAGCCTAAGAGATAGAAGTTGGTTTTGAGATCCTTAGTGTATAATTATAATCCCATCAATTCCTCCTAGCTGTCTGGGTGGGGATCCTGACCTCCCATAGCGGGCAGAGAGGTACAAACTATGTCTTCTATTTCCCTATGTCTGTTTTCCAACATGCTCTCTGTCTTTGTCTTGGAATGAGATTACTTGGTTTTGTCCTGGCCCCGGCCGGATACCTTGGCTGGGAGGGAAACAATCAAATGTATAGTTAGTTTTGGGAGATGATATTTTTTCTCTTATAAATCGTCTCTCTGTTATGCACTCTATTATGTTTTATTTATGTATTTTGATTTGTAAACATTTGAGTGTATTCCTCTTAGTGGGGACCTGTGCTTGTGTCTGGATGAGACTTTTAGGTGATCTCAATTTAAGTACACTGATAGTGTGCTCTTAGAATCTACATCTGTTCCCTTTTGAACCAATTCCCCTTTGTCTTCCCTTTTCTTGGATGCTTTTATTGTAATTCTAGAACTTTTTACTATCCCATTTTTTCCCTTTTTACTGGCGATGATATGACCTTAATGTGTTGCAAGCGCCGTAAAATCCTCAAAAACAAAAAAAAACAAAAACAATCCTCCTAGCTGTAAGACACATAATATTATAACTATAATACTACTTCGTTCACAAGGGCCAATAGTCAGTCAAACTTTGCACACACACAAAAAACAGCACCCCCCCCCCCCCCTTCTCCTCTTCTCATTTTCTACTTTCTACGTGTATAGCTTGCTTTCTTACCTCAACTTTTATACCTTTCGTATCCCTTATTGCAGAGCAGACTGACTGAGATGTCTCGGCCAATTTCGCCAGCTTGTGTTTTAAGTTTATCTCATTGTTGATCGTTTCCCTTATCTATAGATAGAATGACGTTGACGTCATTCAGGTCTTTGCTATTGATTTTTGCCATCCGTGTTTATGGGTAATTCTCTATAAACTGTATTAACCAGACTATAAACTTTCAAGTTTACACATAGTTTTATGTGTTGGTCTGTTATACTTCCGGTTGGCGATGCTGTGAGCTTCTTAGCCAAGCGCATACTATCTATACCAGGAATTATTACTATTACTATTATAATATGATATAACATGATGCATCTGCACAGGTAGTGTTAGGGCCCTTCTGGAAAGATCATCCTTCATCGACACAACTCAGCAGTCTGTCCATTGGAAAGTTACAAGTGCTTACAAACATTCAGAAGGGGAAAAAATAGTGAATGAATTAAGTTAATAAATAAGACAATTTGTTTTAAGTTTTCGTTTCGGATTTCGGATATTTTACTCCAGACTTCTAACTAACGACTTCCGGTAATCTTCATAGATGGCGGCGCCCAGTAAGGAGTTGGAAGATTACTGGAATGAGTTTAAAACCATTGAGCAGACGGCGACGTCGGATCACAGCGATGATGACGAGCTGTCTAAGACACCGGATGGTATGCTGCATAATTTGATAACCTTTATCTTTATCATCATTATTATTCATTACGTCGCCGTCATCGTCAACATCATCATTATTACGAAAATCATCATCATCATCATCATCATCATCATCATCATCATCATCATCATCATCATCACCACCACAACCACCATCATCATCAGCAGCAGCAGCGTCCTTGTCATCATCACCACCACCATCATCATCATCATCATCATCATCATCAGCAGCAGCAGCAGCAGCAGCAGCATCGTCCTTGTCATCATCACCACCACCATCGTCAATATAACCATCATCATCATCATCATTATAATTACTTCCCTCATCTTCATAAATACCGTCAACATTTTTTTTTTTTTTTTTGGTTCATCTTTTTTTTTCTATTTTTAAAGTCTGGATCATATTTGTCACCAATTGTTTCAGAAGCCACAGCGTCATCACAATAATATGTAGTCGCATAAAATAATATTCCTTCCTATATCATTATATGAATGTCGTGTGCGGCTCATGAGGTCTATGGAGAGAAAGATAAAGTGAGTAAATGTGACTCATGTATAAGGGAACAATACAAAACAAACAACGTTTCGTCCCTTGGCCTTCGTCAGGAGACAAAAAAAAAACAAAAAACAACACAAATATGTAAGGTTACAAAATATCACATTTTGTCAATTGCGGAAACAATGTGAATATATTATGGAGAGGGTGTTGGATGTGGAGGCAAGAAGAGTCGCAAGCGAAGGAAGGCGGGGATAAATGGGGTTTGTCTACTGACGAAGGCCAAGGGCCGAAACGTTGCTTGTTTTGTGTTGTTCCCTTATATATATATGAGTCACATTGACTCACTTTATCTTTCTCTCCATGTTATTGGCTCATTTAGGCTCCTTTAGTTTTGGTTTCACGAGGTCTAGTAGGTAGAAGTAGTAGTAGTAGTAGCGTATGGCTAAACCTCCAAATTCATTTCGTCAATCCAGCTTCGAAAGTCTTCCTCCGCCCTAAGAACTGTTTCATAGCCACCTTCAAGTTTAGTTACTGGACAGTGGAGGGCCATGTGATTGCTGGTCTCTGGGGCTGCCTGACATTTCCGGCAGATATCACTGTTCCCAAGATTCCATATGCACATATTTGATGTAGTTCTGCCCTGTCCAGTTAAGAGGCGATTTGAGGAAACCCAGTATTTCCTGGCGTTGTGACTCTTGGCTTGTGAGTTGCATGTTTGTACCCCATTAGGGCGGCGCAAAGTCCAGTTGGAAAAGAGATCTGATCTCTATTCACGTTTTCCTGTCATACTCGGGTGTAAGATGAGCGCCTCGTGGGTAAAAGTCTAAGTGTTGTCTCTATCGGAAATGAATTGTTATATTTTAGCACCTTACTGGCGTCATGTATTGCCCATCATGTTGCTGTTGGCTTGGGCCCCCTATAAAGAGCATCGAGAACATATAATTTAGTGGAAATTGTTTTATGTGACATTGAACGTTTATAGTCTGGTTAATACAGTTTAGTGAGAATTACTCATAAACGCGGATGGCAAAAAACAAAACAAACGGGAGTGACGTCAACTTCGTACTATCAAGATAGATCGAAGTTGACGTCACTCAGGTCTTTGTTATTGTTTTTTTGCCATCCGCGTTTATGAATAATTCTCACTGAACTATAATATATTATCCGGACTATAAAAGTTCATGGTTACACATCGTTTTGTGTGTTGGTCTCTTATTCTTTCGGATGGCAATGTTGTGAGCTTCTTAGCCAAGAGCATACTATCTATCGTCTGATTTGATTTATAATTTAGTGAGAACTTATCATTATCAGGCTGACTAAAAATGATAACAAAGAGCTGAGTGACGTCAACTTCGTTCATTATATAGATAGAATGAAGTTGACGTCAATCGGGTCTTTGTTTTTGATTTTTGCCATCCGCGTTTATGAGTAATTCTCACTAAACTGTATTACTTGACTTACTTGACGTATGTCTCTTGGCTCCTGCCGGAGCATAGAGCCTCAACAGCACTCTTCCATCGTCTTCTGTCCTTGGCACAGACCTTTGCCTCACTCCAGGTAAGATTGGAGACGCTCAAATCTTGGTGACGGCTTCTCCTCCACGTAAACTGTATGAACCAAACTATAAGTGTTTAAAGTTACACATAGATAGTTTTGTGTGTTGGTCCGTTTTATTTCTGGATGGCAATGTTGTGAGCTTCTTAGCCAATCGCATACTATCTATAGATAGTATTAGTATGCGCTTGGCTTAGAAGCTCATAACATTACAATCCGGAAGTATAACCGACCAACACACAAAACTGTGTGTAACCACGAACTTTTATAGTCTGGTTCATACAGTTTAGTAAGAATTACTCATAAATGCGGATGGCAAAAAAACAATAACAAACACCATAGTGATGTCATCTTCGTTCTATCTATTGATAGAACGAAGATGACGTCACACAGGCCTTTGTTATTGTTTTTTGCCATCCGCGTTTGTGAGTAATGCTCACTGAACTGTATTGTTTGTGTTTCAGAAGGAGAAGTGGAGGCCGCGTGGCTGGATGCAGCAGGCTATGGATTCGTCGTCAACACCTTTCAAGGTACGCACAACTCAACAAACATGTTTTGTTTATCAATCATGGATACATTTTGTTTGACTTTTGATATTTTTTGTTGCTTTTCGTATAAATTTTTTTTTTTTTTGGTTGCTTTTCGTATAAATTTGGCGGGTGGTTGGATGGGAGCATCACCCTTGAATCATATACCTATGATGTTCGCATGGGTGTACGATCCGATAGTGATGTCGTTTCTTCTTCTCTTTACTAGCCTATCCTGCTTCTTTGGTTTGTGATTGTATTTTTGACAGGGGATATTTTTTTTTTCTGTAAATCTTCTGCCTGTTTGTTCATGGTTATTTATAATTTAGCTTATGATATCTTTAGGTTATGATTTTGATTTACATTTGTACTATTTTTGTTAGATTGCATGTTTTTTTGTTTCAGCGTCTCTCATATAACCTCAATTGTGTTGGAAGAGACCTAAAGCAACAAACAAAATCGTATAAATTTGTGTTAATAATAATTTGTTTATTTGCTTCTTTGTCATTGGTTATTTTTTAAGATTTAATTCTTCTCTCTATTTTTAAAATATCCATATCGCATTTTCAATTATTATTATTATTATATTATTATTATTATTATTATTATTATTATTATTATTATTTATTTATTATTATATTATTATTATTATTATTATTATTATTGTTATTATTATTATTGTTGTTGTTGTTATTATTATTATTGTTATCATTTTAATTTTATTGTTATTATCATCATCATCATCATAGTCATCCTCATCATCATCATTGTCTCATTTTCCCCCTTTTTTTTAATTTAGCCCGGACGCTGAGCCGATGTGATAAACCGATAGTTAAAAATCACTTACTGTCTTCCAGGTAGGACGCTTGTACTTTCCGTCAAATTTTACAGTAATAGATAGACCCACCTACCCGTTAACTGTTGGGTTGAAATGAAAGGGAGACCAGAAACAACTTCCGACTCAACACAGGATCGAAACCTGTTCCTTTGCTAGAAACCCGAGTGCTCTACCAGTTGAGCTATGTATCAGGTTGGAAGGTGAGACGGTGGTGGTGGTGGTGGTGATGGCCTGTCGCTGTCACTGTCACTGTTAAGTGAGTGCTCTACCAGTTGAGCCATCGGGATTCCCCCGCCCCAACCGAGTGCTTCACCTTTTGATCTATCGGAACCCCCCCCCGTCCCCGAGTGCTCTACCTGTTGAGTTACCGGGACCCCCCCCCCCCCCCATCCCAAAGGAAGTCAGGCCTTCTATATTGATTTCTGCAGGGAAAGTATTTGTGTCGATGCCATCTCAGTGAGCAAGGAGCCATCATAGGGTGTTTTTTTTAATGAATTTGTATGTGGAATATGATAATTGTACAGATCATAGATAAATAACTACTAAATGTTACAAAGAATGTCAATGGTTTGTTAATTGCATAGCCATCGATATTTCATTATAAAGATAACTCACTGCATTTAAATAATACACGTTGCTCGTTGTCGTGAAAGGTTGGATGGAAGGTGAGACGATGGTGGTGGTGATGGCCTGTCGCTGTCACTGTCACTGATGAGTGAGTGCTCTACCAGTTGAGCTATCGGGACCCCCCCCCCCCCCTCCGACCGGGTGCTTCACCTGTTGAGCTATCGGAACTCACCCCCGCCTCCCCAAGGCAGTCAGGCCTTCTATATTGATTTCTGCAGAGAAAGTATTTGTATTGATGGCATCTCAGTGAGCAAGGAGGCATCATAGTTTGTTTTTTTTTTTTATGAATTTGTATGTGGATTATGATAATTATACAAATCATAGATAAATAACTACAGTCCACTGTTTACAACAACTGGTTTGAGTTTACCAAATCAATTTGTGAGAACTGTTGCAATAGTGGAACGGAAACATCAACTTCGGTTAATTGAAAAACTTCGGTTAATCGCAAGTTTTTTTTTATGATCCCAAGGTGTTGCGATTATCCGGAGTGGATTGTGTACTTAAATGTTAAAGAATGTCATTGGTTGTTAATTGCTTCGGGTTTTTAGTCGCTGGCTGCGAAATCGATAGTTCATTATAAAGATAACAGCGCATTGCATTTAAATAGAATATACGTTGTTGTTCGTGAAAGGTTGGAAGGTGAGACGACGATGGTGGTGATGGCGATGGCCGCCTGTCGCTGTCACTGTTAATGTCGCTTATTTATTTTAGTCAGTCAAGGCTTGAGTTAACAGATTGGAGAATGAAATGCCAAATCCATTTTAGTTAATGGAGAGAAGAAAAGAAGAAAAAAAAAAGGATAATAATAAAAAAAAAAAAAGAAATAAAGTACATGAGAAGTAAAAGAGCGGCTTCAGAATGTTTTGGCCTTTGTGTAATGGAGGCATCCCTTAGAGTAGATAATCCATCTTATGAACATTGTTCTTCAACTTATTCACTTGGTCATCCCCCCCCCCTTCCCTCCCTCTGATATTGCAGGATAGCAACAACAAAATATAATAATAATAACTAATAATAGTGATGATGATGATGATAATAATAATAAATAATAATAATAATAATAATAATAATAATAAATAATAATAATAAATAATAATAATAATAATAATAATAATAATAATAATAATAATAATAATAATAATAATAATAATAATAATAATAATAATAATAATAATAATAAATAATAATAATAATGATGATGATGATGATGATGATGATGATGATGATAATAACAATAATAATAATAAAAATAATATCAATGATAATAATTCAAAAAAAATTAAAATTATAGATAAAGCAAGAAAAAGAATTACATTAAAAAATCAAATTGAAAAAATAAAACAAAATCAAATTAAAACAAAAATAAGAAACACAAGGGAAAATGAAAAAGAAATGAAGATAGAAACTATTTTTTTAAAGAAGAGAAATCTATTATTAGAAAATAAATAAATAGGGTTGGAGATCAACATTGTTCGAACAGCCAATGGAATATTTTTATCGTCAAGCACAGATGGTTAGTTCATAAAATATTACAATAGGTTGTTTACATCAGGCTGCCGTTTATGGATGTTTGTTTTGTTTTGTTTGTTTTTTTTTTTTTTTTTGTTTTTGTTTTTTTTTCTTTTGCCAGCCAAAGGCAGATAACTGTAATATTACCTTTATAATATGTCAATTACTCTTTTTCTTCTTATTCTTTCTCTCCCCCCTCCTCCTCCTCCGCCTCCTCCTTCTTCTTCTTCTTCTTCTTCTTCTTCTTCTTCTTCTTCTTCTTCTTCTTCTTCTTCTTCTTCTTCTTCTTCTTCTTCTTCTTCTTCTTCTTCTTCTTCTTCTTCTTCTTCTTCTTCTTCTTCTTCTTCTTCTTCTTCTTCTTCTTCTTCTTCTTCTTCTTCTTCTTCTTCTTCTTCTTCTTCTTCTTCTTCTTCTTCTTCTTCCTCATCATCATCATCATCATCATCATCATCATCATCATCATCATCATCATCATCATCATCATCATCATCATCATCATCATCATCATCATCATCATCATCATTTTTCTGCTGCTGTTGCTGTCTCGGTCAGGAAATAAAACCCATTAGAATAAATGCACCCTTTACATTCCCCTGTTGTTCTTTTAAAAATACGGACCCAATCTAAAGCGATCTCTAAGTATGTATCCATTTATTGATGACGAAGTACGCTAACAAAATGGATCGATGACGTATTATAAAGCGATCTCTAGTATCAATTTATTGATGACGAAGTACGCAAACAAATGGACCGACGACACATTCAACGCAAACAAAGTCTGACCCGACAGGGTTTTTGTTAACTTCAGTTTCATTCACTCGTGACCTTTTAAAGGACGATCTGCTTTTGACCCCCAAAATTTGCATAAACTCAGCCATTGATTAATTAGCGGCACGTTGATTATCGCCTTTCGATTGTTTTATCTAATAGCTAAGGCGGACCTGCCTTTAAAATATTTTTAAAAATCGTATTTTTTTTCGGAGATTAAAATTATAGTCGGTA
>NC_088370.1:39892516-39907516 GCF_034508935.2 Berghia stephanieae | reverse complement strand
TTATTTTATTACATTGATGAGTTGCGGACCTTATTCTGCTATGAATGGTTTTGTTGGTGAAGAAGAGAGAGAGAGACTTTTAATTCTGCAATAGATTGCCTTCCTCCATGCTTGCGGGGATTCTCTTTCATCTATTTCTGCTGTATGTTCCCTTCTCTGAGTCCCTAAATATATTTTTTCCCTTCTTTTTGTGCTTTCATATCATGGCTTTGAAACAGTGTGTATCTGTGCCCTTTTTAATGTAAACTGCTCCAATCTTTCTGTCTTTCTTTCTTTTCTTTTTTTCTTAAGTTGAACGTGATTAGTTAATTAATATTTATTTCCCTTTGATATTTCTCTGCCTCCTAGCATTCTTGTCCACAAGGAGAGGAGAGACAATTAATGAAATACAATTTTGTACGTTGAAATTCCTGCATACTGAATTTTGCTTCAAAGAATTGCAGTTCTTTTACGTTTATTTGTTTAAATTGTGAATCCATTCAATACGATTATTTGGTCAAACGAGTCTCGTTTCGTATTTTTTAGAAGATGAAAATTGTAGTCGATATAGTTAACTTTTAAACTCAACAATTTACCCTCACAAGGACTAATAAATAACACTTCAAAATCCTTAAAATTATACAGTCTGGGATCAGCTTTCATTTTCAATCATTTTTAATGACTTAGTAGAGATGTTTATGAAGTTCTGAAATTGGAGCAAAAAATATCGTAAATTGAACTAATTTTTGGTATTACTAGGCTGGTCTGCAATAGTAGAGGACGTCTTCTCTATGGTTTGTTTTGTTTTGTGGGAAGTCCTTAGGCTAGGCTAGTCTAAAAATTCACAAGTGTTTATTTGTTTTGTTTTGTTTTTCTTCCCTTCTGGTGTCCAGTGTAAGGAAGTTTTGCCGATATTATGTCCCTCCCCCTTTCTCGTAATATGTCCTATCCATCTCCACAGTCTGTCTCCCCCTTGCATAAGCACTAGATACTGGGTGGGGTTCCTGACCTCCCATAGTGGGCAGGGAGGTACTTACTGTGTCTTCTATCCCCCTATATCTGTTTTCCAATTTGCTTTCTGTCTTTGTCTTGGAATGAGATTACATGATTTTGTTCTGGCCCTGGCCGGAGTCTTGCTGGGAGGGAAACAGTCAAATGCATAGTTATTGTTTTGAGAGATGTTTTTATTTTTCCCTTGTAAATCATCTCTCTGTTATGTATTATTATATTTGTTATTTTGTATGTATAATGTAAGCAATTGAGTTTATTCCTCTTTGTGTTGGATTTTGTGCCTGTGTCCGGATGAGACTTTTAGGTGATCTCAAACTAAGTACATTTGTGGTATGCTCTTGGAATCTACATCTGATCCCTATTTGTTCCCAGTTCCCCCATGTCTTACTTTTTCTTTGGTGCTTTAATTGTAATTCTAGAACTTTTTACTATCACATTTTCTTCCTTTTTACTGGCGCTGATATGACCTTAATATGTTGCAAGCGCCATAAAACCCTTAAAAACAAACAAACATAAGCACTAGATAATAAATACATTTTTTAAAAATTCTCTTTCCAGCTGGCAAAGACCTGAGCGATGGGGAACTAGACAACATTACACTCTCCCTCACCAGAGCTCAGGCACAGGCCGTTCGGCGTCGCATCGACACGCTAAGCAACACTCTGCGGCGTCGCGGAGCACCCTAACCCGGGGGCAATGAACTACATGTCCGAGACATCTTCTCCACATCCCCAACAGCCAGCACGCCTGACGTCTCTGACGGACAGACCAATGGACAGGTAAGTAGGTAGCCCACGATTGGATAAATCGTGTCAGGCAAAAAAAAAAAGATCTGATGCATAATAGTAGGCATCCTTCCGTCTCAAGAACCGATGGTTGGCACCCTGTATGACTTTGGTCTCATCAGTCTTGTTGAGAGCAGCGACGGGTGCGACTCAGCATAGCAGACCGATCCTTGCATGGCAGTCTCTACCGCAGCTGCTGCACACGTAGTTTGACTGTGTGTTTTGTGTTTTTGGTTCTGCTGCCTCTCTTTCCTCCTTGCTCTCCTCAAACTTCTTCTCTCTCCTCTCCGCACATCTCTTCACTCCCTCCCTCACTGCATTTCTCCAACAATATAGAGGAAGAGAGAGAGAGAGAGAGAGAGAGAGAGAGAGAGAGAGAGAGAGAGAGAGAGAAAACTCCCTCATTCATCCCCAAGGGCGACTTGCTCAAGGCCGCAGATCGTTTCAGAGTGGAACTTTTAGGCATGAAGCAAAGACAATGCCCCTGTGCCACGCTTTCCCCCATGCCCTCCCCCCACCCCTTGTCCCTTTTGTGTGTGTGTGTGTGTGTGTGTGTGTGTGTGAATGGATGAATGAATCAATACATTATTTATTGTCGGTAAAATACATATTATGCATACATCGTTTTTACATACCAACTATCATCAATGACAACAAAATATAAAATTTAAAATTTGAAAAAAACAATAATGATGTATATTTTCTTAATAAAATCTGATTTAAAATCAGCAAGCCCTTTAAGGCTTTTCACTGACATAAATATTTTTTAAAAATAAATAAGTGCTTTGCACATTTGTTAAATACTATATACTATACATAAAAAATTGACATGTCTCATTGTTTCATTACATATGAATATCAAATGTACTTACGGGAACAGAAAACAGATCTGAACCAGGTCTGAGAAGCTGCAGCTGTTTGTGTATAATATGTAAATTGGAATGTTAAAGGCAAGAACTCTTCTTTTGCATACAGCAAAAGCATTCAGTATAAAATGGGAATACCGTAGCTCAGCGGTACGGTCTTTGCTTCGTACCCAAAAGGTACCGAGTTCGATCATCCGCCGCGCCACTGCGCTGTGTGGCCTTGAGCAAGTCACCTCGCCCTAGCTGAATTTGCGGCGCTGCACTGCGGCTGACGCCTGTGTTTTTCCAGTCGTCCCTTGGAATAGACCCTAGAGACAAATTTCCCTATATAAAGGTAATTTTATTTCATTTTATTTTATTTTTTATTAAGTTTAGAAATATAATATTTAGTTCTATTAATATTAATTTATCGTTCTCTACTTTTTCCAGGAGAGAGTGACCCCCATCCCCAGCAACCGTCCCACCCTGAGACATTCCATCAGCTCCCCGTCCGGTGCAAGGGGGATAACTCACATCAACGTGAGGCGCAGCGATCCCACAGTCCCGTCCTTCCTGCAACACAACAGGGGAGGCTACGCCGTCACTCAAGACACCAAAAACTACCGCGATGACAACAGTAATAATAATAATGGTGAGAGCGTTTTTTCTACCTTTTGTATTATTACTCTTCTCTATCCTCCTCCTCCTCCTCCCCACCCCACCCCCTCCTCTTCTTCTTCCTCTTCCTCCTCGTCAAGGGCTTTGACTTTGAGCACGTTTAAGTTTAGTAGATATTGCTCTATATTAAAGCTCAATTTTTGGGGTTTTTTTGTGGTTTTGTTTTTGTTTTTATTTTAGAAAGGGGTGGGGGGGGGGGGGGGGGGCTTCCCTGCTCCTCCTCCACCTCGTTACATTCTACAGCTTTATTTAATTTTTTTAGAAATTATTTTGTATTTATTTGTTTGTTTGTTTTTGTTGGGTTTTTTTCTTTATTTTTTTTTTTTAACTTTTCTTTTGTTTATAGAAATACTTTCTCAACATGGAAAAGACTTTTTCATTTATATTATGTTTACATTCAATTTTTTATTTTATTTTTTTTTTTTTAATTTTCAGAGGTTCAAACATTGGGAATCCACCCAAAGACCGCGTCTCCTACCAAGGTGGATAAAACCGATTACATCGCCGACTCCTTCGGACACCTGCCGTCCGTCTCCGACATTGAAATCTCCCTGGATTTTCACCTGGAGGAGTTGGACAAAGTAAGACAGGACAGGACGATCGTCGTCCTTTGCAGTGATTAACAAATTCATGAACAAAGTGCTTTTTTATGATTTTTTTTTTATATTGAACTTGAATATGATGGCTGGCTGTTTTGGGTTGTTTTTTTTTCTTCTTCCTCTTCTATTTATTCTCTTTCCTCCTCTCCTCATCCTCCTCCTCCCCTCATCCTCCTCCTCCCCCTCCTCCTCCTCTCCCTCTTCCTTCTCTTCTCTTCTTCTTCTTCTTCTTCTTCTTCTTCTTCTTCTTCTTCTTCTTCTTTCTTCTTCTTCTTCTTTCTTCTTCTTCTTCTTCTTTTTCTTCTTCTTCTTCTTCTTTTTCTTCTTCTTCTTCTTCTTCTTCTTTCTTCTTCTTCTTCTTTTTTCTTCTTCTTCTTCTTCTTCTTCTTCTTCTTCTTCTTCTTCTTCTTCTTCTTCTTCTTCTTCTTCTTCTTCTTCTTTTCTTCTTCTTCTCTTCTTCTTCTTCTTCTTCTTTTCTTCTTCTTCTTCTTCTTCTTCTTTTCTTTTCTTTCTTCTTCTTCTTCTTCTTCTTCTTCTTCTTCTTCTTTTCTCTTCTTCTTCTTTCTCTCTTCTTCTCTTCTTTCTTCGTATTATTATTATTATTATTATTATTATTATTATTATTATTATTATTATTATTATTATATTATTATTATTATTATTATATTATTATTATTATTATTTTTCTTATTTTTCTTCTTTAGCTTCTTCTCCTCCTCCTCCTCCTCCTTCTTCTCCTCTTCCCCTCCTCTCCTCTTCCTTCTTCATCTTCTTCTTCTTCTATTAACAGACCGTTGGTCACCTTATTTTAAGCATTATGACTTGAGAAAAAAAAGCTTTTTTTCCACGGTTTCCTTTGTCCACCAAGCTGTGATTTGGTAGTGTGGTCTGTTAGAATATATTGTGTAATAGACCACTGTCCTATCCAAATGATAGCAAGCAATTGTTTCTAGTCATTATTTAACGCTACAAAACTGGTTCCACTGGCCTCATGACACGATATGACTCCTCAAACATACACATGTTCATTTTAAAATTTAAAAATAAATAAAATTGAGCTTTATATAGCGCAATATCCACTAAATGTGCTCAAAGCGCTTTACAAGGGGTCCCTGGTCAATAGCAACATTTAACAAGTAGGACATGCTCCCTTCATGCCCTCAAACTTACAGCTTGTTTATGTGTTTAATAACAGCAGTATCTTAAAAGCAAGATCGATGTGAGGCTTCATACAGAACATTGCTATTTAATAAATGTGTCAGTGCAGGACATAATCAGTCAGAAGGTGAAAATTTTGGATTTGCATTATTTTGCATTTTCTGAAAGAATAAGCTCACCAAAGCATGTTAATCCTTATTTGAAGTAAATCGGGTGATTTTTTTCACGAAGTTATGGTCAGATGTATGGGAAAGGTATCCAGCAACTTTTCTCAAATTTCATACTTTTTCAACTTGACTAGCTGTAAAAAATATTTAGAATTGAAATCAAGCTTTGATATTTCCTGA
The DNA here is from genome assembly GCF_034508935.2 of Berghia stephanieae. Classification (NCBI taxonomy): domain Eukaryota; kingdom Metazoa; phylum Mollusca; class Gastropoda; order Nudibranchia; family Aeolidiidae; genus Berghia; species Berghia stephanieae. The sequence goes on along the minus strand of NC_088370.1, from coordinate 39,902,114 downwards.
AAATGTACAAAAAGGGTTGATTTAATCATTTATGACAAGAACTCATTTTGGACAAAATTTGAGCTTCTAACTAAACTTGGCAATATCTCAGTTCAAACCTTTTCACCGTCCGACTGATTATGTCATTCACTGTAACAAATGTTTACACAGTGTTTTAAATGGGATTCCTAGTAAGCAGCAATGCATGGAACATACAGGACAGTGTTTTAAATGGGATTCCTAGTAAGCAGCAATGCATGTAACATACAGGACAGTGTTTTAAATGGGATTCCTAGTAAGCAGCAATGCATGTAACATACAGGACAGTGTTTTAAATGGGATTCCTAGTAAGCAGCAATGCATGTAACATACAGGACAGTGTTTTAAATGGGATTCCTAGTAAGCAGCAATGCATGGAACATACAGGATGAGAAATGACACCTGTGAGGCGCTTTCATTTTGATTTTGTATTTTTTTAATAGAGACAACTTCATCACCAACCAGGTATTCATTTTACACCCGAGTCTGGTTCGGAAAATGTGAGTAAAGAGTCTTTTCCATGGATTCAACTTTGTTCTCCCCAGCGTAGAACTGGAATCTGGGACATACAGGCCACAATCTGATATCATACCATCTGACCACCAGGTCGCACACGAGAAACCAAAAACTAGAGGTGCCTAAATGAGTCAATAAAATGGAGAGAAAGATAAAGGGAGTAAATGTAACTCATAAGTTCCAGTTTTGGAACTCCATCAATATTGAAACTAAAAATAGTGAAAATCCACTTATCTTTAGAAAACGGTTAAAAACTGAGCTTTTCTGTAGGGCATATAATTTGGACTCTTAGTATGTATTTTATTATAATATATTATGTTATCATCGAATTTGTGTGGTTTTAACATGCCAGTTCTATATTTTATATCATACATGATGTGTTGATGTAAAGCGCCAGTGAGCAATTCTAAATTGGAACTAGGCGCTATATAAGTTCTTTATATTATATTATAAATAAGGGAAGAACTGTTCCTTTATTCATGAGTCACATTTACTCCCTTTATCTTTCTCTCCATCGAGAGAAAGTTATGTGAATGTAATTGATACGATTTTTTGTCCACTTTATTCCTGATTATCTTTGCTTCCTTTTTTTTTTAATTTTTAAATTCATTGTTGCCATCCTCAGCCATCTTCTCCAACCACCATCATCCCTGATCCCAAAAGAATTGATTTGCCGGTAAGCACCAAATATCTCACCTGATAAACTTAGTACATTTAGGATTCATTTGATCATGACCGCTGGGTGGGGATCCTGACCTCCCATAGTGGGCAGGGAGGTACATGCTATGTCTTCTATCCCCCATACACGTTTTCCAATTGTTTCCTGTCATTGTCTTGGAATGAGATTACTTAGTTTTGTCCTGATCCTTGCCGGAGCTCCTTGGCTGGGAGGGAAACAGTCGAATGTATAGTTATAGTTTTGGGCGATGATATTTTGCCTTGTAAATCATCTCTCTGTTATGCATTGTATTATGTTTAATTTACATATTATATTATATGATTGATAAACATTTGAGTGTATTCCTCTTAGTTGGGACCTGTGCTTGTGTCTGGAGGAGACTTTTAGGTGATCTCAAACTAAGTACTTTGACGGTGTGCTCTTGGAATCTACATCTGTTCCCTATTTGAACCAATTCCCCTTTGTCATACCTTTTCTTTTGTGCTTTAATTGTAATTCTAGAACTGTTTACTATCCCATTTTCTTCCTTTTTACTGGCGCTGATATGACCTAAAAGGTGTTGCAAGCGCCGTAAAACCCTTAAAAACAAAAACAAAAAAAAAGATCATGACCAATTTTCAATTTCCAGTTTTCTCCAAGAGTATTTTTTTATTATTTTACATTGCCGTATTGATATATTTTTCCTTATATTCAAAGTTGTGTAAAACTGTCTGTGAATGATACAATGCAAGCTATATGAGGTTCTGTTATTATAAACTATTGTATAAGGCATTTAAAGGATAATTCCTATATTAAGCCTGTAGTAAGATAAGATAAGATAAACTTGAGGTCTTTAGTAGACACCCAGTGTAGAAGTAGTACAAGCGATTATGATGATGGTAAGAGTAATATTAATCATAACAATGGTAATGAATCTAGTTGTGTATCAAGAAGATGTATTAGGAGACAAGTCAGTTTAAAGTAAAAACGATGGAGAAATTCAAGGGTTTTAATTTTTTTATTTTTTTTTATTTGAAGAAACCAAACTCATTCTCAATCTCCTCAATGACGGCCATACTTGAAACTCAAATTGTATAAAATAAGTAAATTCAATTATAAGCATCAGTTTTGTCCAATGTGCCCATATTTTCTAGTCTGATAACCGAACGCAATGATGGGCTTCATTTAACATTATTGTTATGGACACTATTTTTCGTTGATTTGGGTTATCAGATCTGCAAATAAGTACACATTGGTTTCATCCCAACATAAAACCAATGTTACAGATATTTGAGTCAATTTCATTTAAACCTTACCTTAGGACAAATGATAATCCTTTTAATTTATCTGATTGGTATATCAGATCTGCATAATCATGTTGTTATCATCGCTACAGTAATCAACCTATGGTATACAGTGATTTGATACATTTTGAGTAATTTTGTTATTAAAACCTTTCTCAGACAAAAAATATTATCTGAATATTATCACCAGGGATCTGGCATAAATGTTGTTATCAAGAGAGCAGTAATGCAACTTGGGTATCAGTGAAAATAAAAATTTTTATTAAAACTTCTCAGCGCCACTCCGCGACCTTACTGTTACGACAACTGTACCTGGCCGGGGAGATAGTGACCCCAAGTTGGGGACGTGGATAGCTCATACGGTAGAGTCACGAGCCCCCATCGCCGCTGCGAAGTTTTTATTCTCTGTTGTCTTCTGGCACTTTCCTACTCATTTCATTTCTTGTTATCAACATAAGTGCCTGCTCCACTCACTTTTCTTAATTAATAAGTCCTCCAGAGCCATGAGCTCATTTATCTCAGTTTCTATAGCGTGAAACAGACAATAGCAATTGCTTGCTACCCTTTAGATAGTTCTGTTTTTGACAAGGCAACAAGGTTTAACATTTAGAGTTGAGTTAGATTATGTTGTTGGTTTTCTTTTTGGTTTCTTTTTTATATATAGTAGTTTTTAATGATATCTTTTAAGGACTTTGTTATGGGTGTCGTCTAGAGCTGCTACTGAGTGAGGGAGTCTGGTGCTATAAAGAATATTTCCATTAACTTATGTTTTTCTCCTCACAGGCATTTGAGGTTAAGCATGATAGTCTGGGTGTGACGTCCATAGGTGATCTTGCCCTCTGTGATATGGCCAAGATACGGCCACTGGCCCTTATAGAACTGACGGCTTTGTTTGACTTACATAACATTACTTACTCTAGACCCAAACGGAAAAAGAAAGGGAAAGGTTGGTTCACAGAGCTTTTTTTATTTTCTTGATGTGCGATCAAACGCTCTATGAAGGCAATGATCTTATCATTGTCTTTCACCAAATTTTCATACTAAGGGCTAACCCACACTGAGACTGACTCCGACAACTCGGCACTGCCGTCCTCTGCCCTCTTCCAGATAAAGACATCGGACAAACCACTAAGAATAAAGAGAAGAGCCGCTAGACCTCCCCATACCAAGCACCCGACGTCCTCTGCCATTTAAAAAAAAAATTTTTTTAGTTTGGTATGGGTAGTTCTAACAGTTATTCTCTTTATTCTTAGTCTTTTATCTGTGCCCGACGTCTTTATCCAGAAGACGGCAGTACTGGGTCGTCAGAGTCAGTCACTGGTGTTTGGGTTAGCCCTAATTCCTTTTACAAGCTAATCATAAGAAAGGGCAATGCGTCTGCATCTGCGATATAATGTCAACATTCATTGTGAAGACTTTGACTTTTTACAATTCGAGTTAGACTTTATCTTTGGAAACATTATCAGACCTGCCTTCTTGAAAATTAAAAAATTCATTATTTTTAGGAGATTAAAAATTGTATTCACTATCTTCTTCTTCTTCAAGTACCATGTCTGTGCCAGACATTGGTGATCATGATACGCCATTCATCTCTCTGATCAGATAACCTCAGAAAACTAAAATTACTCTTCTCTTGTTTTGTCACCCAGCTGTTAAAACTATTCAAAAAGTTTTTCTTTTTCTACCTTTACTCTTTTTACCTTCTATCTTTCCTGTGAGAGCAAGATGTTCAATACATTTATGTTGATTTAGATGCCCTAAAAATTGCATTTGCCTTTATCTTATTGTACAAATTAGTAACCTTTTAGTTTCAGCTTGCTCTAATACTTCTTCAGTAGTTTTCATCTCTGTCCATGAGATTCTTCACATCCTTCTAAGAAACTACATCTCTTCTGCCTCAACTTTCTTTCTAATGTCTTCTGTAATTGTCCAACTTTCACAGCCATATAATAATACTGACCATACATAGGCCTTCAAAACCTTATGGTTTGTTGTCATTTGTCTTTTTTTGTCATTTGTATTCACTATTGCTAACTTTAAAAATCAACACTTTACTGACACACAGATTAAATAACAACCCAGAATACTTAAAGTTATGTAGTCTGACATCATTACATTAAGTTTTAACGACTTAGAGATGCTCATGAAATTCCAAAATTGCGTTATTCTACCATAATTTTTTTTTGGAAATAGTTGGAGGGTCTGCATCAAGAAAAAAATAGATAAGTAGATAAATCCTTATTTGAACAGGAGGTAAAAAGATGGCTTTGCCGAATGATTGAGCTTTGAGCTTTTTTTATATATATAGCACAATTTCCACTAAACATGCTCAAGGCATTTTACAAGGGGTCCCTGGCCAACAGCAACATTTAACATGTAGGACGGGATATGACGCCTGTTAGGCGATATTACAATTTTTTCGGACAGAGACAACGCTGTTAACAGCGAGGTACTCATTTTACACCTGAGTACAGTGAGAGAATGTGTGTAAAGGGCCTTCCCCAAGGACTCAACTAAGCGCCGAGTGCGAGGCTCGAACCCAGGACCTTCCGATCCGAAAGCGAGTGTCATACCACAAGACCACATAGCCGCCCATGATGTCATGACTTGAAGTGCGAGGGAGACGTGTGAAGGTTTCCATTTGGAGCTGATGTGATATCTTTAGGAAGTTTGTTCCAGTCTCCAATTGTTCTGGAAAAGAAAGAGAATTTCCAATAGTTTTCGCTACAAGGGAAAAGAATGAAACTTTTTTCACGACTTGTTCTGGTATAACGTGTTGGTGATGGTTTGACGTCTGGCTGGGAGACTGCCACTAAAGAGAGTTTTATTTTGTCCATCATTGTGAGACGTGAATTTCTTTTCCCTCAAATGAAGGGGCTGCCCGGAGAAGCTGCTTCAACATGTTATCTACACTCGAAATAATACTGGAGTTACTTTTTGCCTATCTAATTGTTGAATTTGGGATTTCTTTCTCTCTTTTTTTTTCCCCTATTAAAAAAAAAAGAATTGTATTAAATTTACATCGTCTTTCTCTCACTATCCACCACCCCCTCCCCTCTCTCTCACTGTACTCAGATAATTTGAAAATAAAAAAATGTATTAAATTTACATCGTCTTTCTCTCACTATCCACCACCCCCTCCCCTCTCTCTCACTGTACTCAGATAATTTGAAAATTAAAAAATGTATTAAATTTACATCGTCTTTCTCTCAATATCCACCACCACCCCACCCCCCTTTCTCTCTCTCTCTCTCTCTCTCTCTCTCTCTCTCTCTCTCTGTACTCAAGTAATTTGAAAATAAAAAATTGTATTAAATTTTCGTCTTCCAGTCCTTATCCACCCCCCCCCCCCTTTTTTTTTTATTTTCACTGTACACAGGTAATTTGAAATTTAAAAAAATTATAATGCAGTGCTTTGCAGGCGTCATGTCTCGTTCTGCATGTTAAGCGTTCGTTGGTAATTGACTAGACATCTCTTGTAAAGTGATTTAAGCATGTTTTGTGGATATTGCATTATATATAATACCTATCTATACTTTAACCCCTCTCTCAACAACAACAACAACCTCTCTTCCAGAGCAAGGCATATTTGGTGTTCCTTTAGACGTCCTGATGGACCAAGACAGAAAGAGACAATCAGACATCAAAGTGCCTCTTGCTTTTCAGGCTGTGAGTCACGTTTTTCTTTTTTTTTCTTTCATTGCTCCTTTTTTAAAATTTATATTTTTCAACTTAATTGTCCTTCTTTCCTTCTTTAATAATACTTATTCATTTTATTTTTTTTAACCTTTTTTTTCTGTATATGTTTCTTACTTCTTTTATTATTGTTGTTATTATTACTATTGTTATTATTATTATTATTATTATTATTATTATTATTATTATTATTATTATTATTATTATTATTATTATTATTATTATTATTATTATTATTATTATTATTGAAGTGGCTATTGGTCAGTAATGACCCCCAGGCACTGGCGCCTGTTGAACAGTTTTGACTAATAGCCCTGCCGTTGCAGAGTTGCTATTGATTAGTACGGACTCCCAGGCACTGGCGCCTGTTAGACAGTACTGACTTATTGCCCTGCCGTTGCAGAGTTGCTATTGATCAGTACTGAGCGCTGGCTCCTTTGTGTATGTATTTTTATCTACTTAATATTTTGACTTCAACTATCCTTTTTTCTACTGGCGCGAAATCACCTGTGAGATTTTCATATTGGGTTATGCAGAATTTTTTTATTATTATTTTTTTTTTAAATTATTATTATTACTGTTAACTTAAGTACCTCTAGTATGTCTAGAATCTAGGGGTGCCGAAATGTGCCAAATGCCATTAATATGACTAAATTTGGCCACATTTCCAACTCAACTCTATTTTGTTTTTAATGGGTTTTTTTAAATCTTTGTTGTTGCTTTATTTTTATTTTTTGTTACTTTTTTTTTTTAATTTTAAAAATTATTTTTGTTTGTTTGGTAGTCTTATTTATATCTTCTTTTCAAAGATTTTTGATTATCTAGATAATTGAATTATCGGTGAATGGGAATAATTTGGCCAACTTTGCGTAAGCATCACTGTGACATGGATATAGACAATAATATTAATGTTGGATAGGACGTTTAAAGTAAGCTAAAGAAGAAAAAATTAAATATTTGACAGACTTTTAGAAAATAACAAACAAAAAGAAAATGGCTTGAAAGCTTTTTCATTTTTCTATTCATTAGTTGATACCTTGAAAAAGGCTCTTAACTCACATTCTCTCACTGTACTCAAGTGTAAAATGAGTATCTGGCCATTAACAGCGTTGTCTGTCGAAAAAAATAATGTACTGTCTAACAGGCGTCGTGTCTTTGTTTAGTGTAGCTGTTGGCTAGGGACACTTTGTAAACCGATTTGAGCATGCTTTGTGGATCTTGCGCTATATAACAGCTGAAAGTTTTGCTTTTTATAATTTTGTTTTGTTTGTTTTTTTAATTCTAAATTTATATGATTTTTGTGATCCATATTCCTTTACCTCTTGTTGGCAAGACCTCTAAGTTTCCTAAGTACTGTAAGAGGCTTGGTTGATCTTGTTTATATTTTCTCACCAGATGATCACATGCCTGGAAAAGGAAGGGATGCAAGCGGAAGGAATTTTAAGATTGTCCGGCTCAGAAACCACAATAAAGGTATATGATGTTTATATCATCTGGATTGTATCGTAAGCGGCAGCATGGCTAAGCGGTACGGTCTTTGCTTCGTACCCGAAAGGCCTTGAGCAAGTAACCTCATCCTAGCTCAGTTTGTGGCGCTGCATTGTGGTTGATGTCTGGGTTATTCCAGACTTCCCTTGGAATAGACCCGAAAGACAAATTTTCCCTGTGGGATGAATAAAGGGAATTTATTATTTGTTAATTTGTCCACACTGGCACTGGAGACTATGATAAATTGTCAGTTTTGACACAAATAGTCATGAAATCTTGAGTAAGTCTGAAGATTCCATAAAAGATTTGGCTTTCTTCACTGGGTGGGGTTCCTGACCTCCCATAGTGGGCTGGGAGGTACTTACTGTGTCTTCTATCCCCCTTTATCTGTTTACTGGCGCTGATATGACCTTAATGTGTTGCAAGCGCCGTAAAACCCTTAAAAACAAAAACAAACAAACACACATGGCTTTCTTCAGTTTCTCTTGGTTGAAAAGATTTAAATACTGTCGGTCTCTTTTACCCAGAATTCCACAGTCCGGATGTCTCAATGATCCAGACAGGTTGCCAGGGGACGGATTTTTTTTCTTCTTTATTTGTACACTTTAGGGACTGATTCCACTATCCGGATATCTCTGTAATCCGGACATATCCTGGGAACGGAGGTTTTTGGATTGGAGAGACATGACTGTACTGAGAAACTTTCACCGCAATAATAGTTGGAATCACTTCTTAAATTATTGAAATATTATTAATTTTGTCCACGCTTATTCATCTATTGGAGAAGTGATTCCTGCTATTTTTTCTGGTGCTGGACACTAAGTTTTTAAATGTCTATATTTTAAAGTTTCAACACAGAGTAACTGATGAAAACAAAATCTTTCTATAGTTTTTCAAAATAAATTACTATTGATATCCTTTTGTGCCCAGTGTTGCTAAACCTTTCAGTTTTATTTGCTGACTTATTTTCAGCTTTATTTCAATGTTTAAGAAGTTTGCAAGCAAAAGCGCCTGGTGCAATTGGGCAGCTTCCAAAGGTCACACTATCGTGTTATGACTATCCATCCCATCTCCTGCATCATGAACCATCTTGAGCCTAACACGTGTTGCTATGTGGACTTGTGGTAACTTGACACTCGCTTTCGGATCGGAAGGTCCCGTTTTTAAGCCTCACTCGGCGCACAGTTGAGTCCTTGGAAAAGGCTCTTTACTCACATTCTCTCACCGTTCTCAGGTGTAAAAGGAGTACCTGGCTGTTAATTGCGTTGTTTCTGTCGAAAAAAAATGTTTATTATCGCCTGACAGGCGTCATGACTCGTTCTTTATTTTACGTGTTGCTGTTGGTCAGGGACCCTTTGTAAAGCAAAGCGATTTGAGCATGTTTAGTGGATATTGCGCAATATAAAAGCTTAATTTAAAAAAAAAAATTTAACATGCAGCAGTGTCACAATGCAGTGATGCATCAGATGCACTGCAACCTTCAAAACAATACCTCAATGGGTGCAAGTTAACACCACCAGATCCCTTGGTATTAGTAAATTTAACTATTTCTTAAATTCTTTAAAGTAGTCCTTCAGAGCCATTCGGCCCATGGAGCCGGAGTTTATCCCGGTTTCTTTAGCGTGAAACGGACGATAGCAATTGCTTGCTATCCTTTGCATAGGATACTAGTCTATCGCAAAGTACTTTCTGCCAAATCTAACAGACTCAGCTACCCATTCACTGCTGGGTGGACAGGGGGGTCAGAGTAAAATCTCGACTGCACCTGGGAGCAGTCTCAGTCCCTTTGCTTATGAAGCGAGTGCTCTACCAACTGAGCTATCGGGACCCCCTAAAGTCTTTAAGCTGTAAGAAATGATTGCCACTTTGGTAGCAGCTTCTAATGGTCTCACACTGCTCAATCCAGGCGGTGGAACTC
>NC_088370.1:39797516-39880016 GCF_034508935.2 Berghia stephanieae | reverse complement strand
TCCATGCTTCCTGCATTATATAGAAGGAATGAACTTGACATCACTCAGCTCTTTGTTATTGTTTTTAGCCGGTCATTTTTATGAGTAGTTCTCACTAAATTATATCAACCAGACTATAAACGTTCACGGTTACTCATAGTTTTGTGTGTTGGTCCGTTATATCCGGCTTTTCGGATGTTGTAAGCATTTTGGCTATATGCAAAGCATCAATATTTTAACAATTGTTGTTTGATAGGTTTAAGTGGTCTGTTGTTTGCAAAGCTTCATAATTTTATTTTCAAGTTTTCCATCAGCTTGTCGAAGTGTTTCAAATACACAAACTTGTTATAAAAATTAGTCATTTCCATAACTACTCCAACGACACTGAGATGACGGAAGGGTTTACATTTTCAAATTGTACACTTTTTCTCCAAATCTTACTCTTTTTGACATGCAGTCTTCTTACACTTTTTCTTGTCTCGAGATTGCCATCCCCGTGTTATAGAGACTCATCGTATTCGACGTGCACTTATTTGCAGGTCTGATAACCCAATTCATTATGGGCTCATTGTTGTAATGGAATTGTCAAAAAATTATGCAAAATATTATCCATTACACCAACGTTAAACTAGGCCCATTTGTATGTCAGATCTGCATATATGTAGACATCAATCGTAATCCATCACTCAATGAAGTACAAGTTTTTTGACAAAAATAAATAAAGGTAAAAGTTTTTTTGTACACAAGTATTGATATTCAATCCTTTTTTTTTTCTTTTTTTTTTTTTTGGTAAAGGTTTTAGCCATTGAAGTTTTATGACTTTGTTCATATAAGATAATGAGTTTAAAACGTAAAAATTATGTTGAGGGAAAAATTACACCGAAAATATAATAACAATGTGTCACAGATGTCGGCCTATGCTTTTCACCTTACAATCCGAACATTTTTGTTTTGTTTTTAAAACCTGACCAGGATTATATTTGAGCAAATGTGATGAAGATGTTAAAATTTATAACAATTTATCAACCACAACACTTTTTTTAAAATTATTCTTTACAGCATTTATTTGTTGTTTTTCGTTTTTCTTATTGATACTGACTGATTGTGTCTATATTATGATACTGATTGAATGTGTCTATATTCTGGTACTGATTGAATGTGTCTATATTCTGATACTGATTGAATGTGTCTATATTCTGATACTGATTGATGTGTCTATATTCTGATACTGATTGAATGTGTCTATATTCTGATACTGATTGATGTGTCCATATTCTGATACTCACTGAATGTGTCTATATTCTGATACTGATTGAATGTGTCTATATTCTGATACTGATTGAATGTGTCTATATTCTGATACTGATTGAATGTGTCTATATTCTGATACTGATTGAATGTGTCTAATTCTGATACTGATTGAATGTGTCTATATTCTGAGACTGATTGAATGTGTCTATATTTGATATGATTGAATGTGTCTATATTCTGATACTAATTGAATGTGTCTAATTCTGATAGTGACTGAATGTGTCCATATTCTGATACTGATTGAATGTGTCCATATTCTGATACTGATTGAATGTGTCTATATTCTGATACTGATTGAATGTGTCTGTATTCTGATACTATTGAATGTGTCTATATTCTGATGCTGATTGAATGTGTCTATATTCTGATACTAATTGAATGTGTCTATATTCTGATACTGATTGAATGTGTCTATATTCTGATACTGATTGAATGTGTCTATATTCTGATACTAGATTGAATGTTCTATAATTCTGGTACTGATTGAATGTGTCCATATTCTGTACTGATTGAATGTGTCTATATTCTGTACTGATTGAATGTGTTTATATTCTGGTACTGATTGAATGTGTCTATATTCTGGTACTGATTGAATGTGTCTATATTCTGGTACTGATTGAATGTGTTTATATTCTGATACTGATTGAATGTGTCTATATTCTGGTACTGATTGAATGTGTTTATATTCTGATACTGATTGAATGTGTCTATATTCTGATACTGATTGAATGTGTCTATATTCTGGTACTGATTGAATGTGTCTATATTCTGATACTGATTGAATGTGTCTATATTCTGATACTGATTGAATGTGTCTATATTCTGATACTGATTGAATGTGTCTATATTCTGATACTAACTGAATGTGTTTATATTCTGGTACTGATTGAATGTGTCTATATTCTGGTACTGATTGAATGTGTCTATTTATCTGATTGAATCGGTGATTTGAATGTGATTTCTATATTCTGATACTGATTGAATGTGTCTATATTCTGATACTGATTGAATGTGTCTATATTCTGATACTGATTGAATGTGTCTATATTCTGATACTGATTGAATGTGTCTATATTCTGATCCTGATTGAATGTGTCTATATTCTGATACTGATTGAATGTGTCTATATTCTGATACTGATTGAACGTGTCTATATTCTGATACTGATTGAATGTGTCTATATTCTGATACTGATTGAATGTGTCTATATTCTGATAACTATATTGAACGTTGAGTCTATATTCTGATACTGATTGAATGTGTCTATATTCTGATACTGATTGAACGTGTCTATATTCTGATACTGATTGAACGTGTCTATATTCTGATACTGATTGAAGTGTCTATATTCTGATACTGATTGAACGTGTCTATATTCTGGTACTGATTGAACGTGTCTATATTCTGATACTAATTGAATGTGTCTATATTCTGATACTGATTGAACGTGTCTATATTCTGATACTGATTGAACGTGTCTATATTCTGATACTGATTGAACGTGTCTATATTCTGATACTGATTGAATGTGTCTATATTCTGATACTGATTGAACGTGTCTATATTCTGATACTGATTGAACGTGTCTATATTCTGATACTGATTGAACGTGTCTATATTCTGATCCTGATTGAACGTGTCTATATTCTGATACTGATTGAACGTGTCTATATTCTGATACTGATTGAACGTGTCTATATTCTGATACTGATTGAACGTGTCTATATTCTGATACTGATTGAACGTGTCTATATTCTGATCCTGATTGAACGTGTCTATATTCTGATACTGATTGAATGTGTCTATATTCTGATACTGATTGAATGTGTCTATATTCTGATACTGATTGAACGTGTCTATATTCTGATACTGATTGAACGTGTCTATATTCTGATACTGATTGAACGTGTCTATATTCTGATACTGATATTTAAGCTGTTACTGTTATACTTATTTTTGTTTATTGGTCTGGTCATGTGACAAAACACGACTCAAATATGAAGCGATTCTTACTTATAAAGAAAAAAGCTATGTATTTATTAAATGTTTGAAACTTGTTCTGTTTCTTGTTTTATCTGTGCAATGAAATCTAAATATATCGCAAAAAAATCATGACATTCCCTGCTATAAATACATTTAACCTTGATATTATATTATTATATATATCCACTCTGTAGCTGACAAATTATTACATTTTTATGTATAGAGAGATGGGAGAGAAAAGTTGAAGAGAGGAGAGAGTGAGAGAGAGAGAGAGAGAGAGAGAGAGAGAGAGAGAGAGAGAGAGAGATTGACACATTGATTAAGTTCCATTGTATATATAATATGCATATCAGAAAATGGTCATGATATATTTCATGGCTCTCTATTTATCTACTATGTAGTCTCATTGTACATTACCTCGTTACAGGCGCTGTTTTATGCGGGTGGTTGGATGGGAGCATCACCCTTGAATCATATACCTATGATGTTCGCATGGGTGTACGATCCGATAGTGATGTCGTTTCTTCTCTTTACTAGCCTATCCTGCTTCTTTGGTTTGTGATTGTATTTTTGACAGGGGATATTTTTTTTCCTGTAAATCCTCTGCCTGTTTGTTCTTGGTTATTTATAATTTAGCTTATGATATCTTTAGGTTATGCTTTTGATTGACATTTGTACTATTTTTGTTAGATTGCTTGTTTTTTTGTTTCAGCGGTCTCTCATATAACCTCAATTGTGTTGGAAGAGACCTAAAGCAACAAACAAACAAACAGGCGCTGTTTGATTTTAATCCAACCTTCTGGATGGGGTCTTTCACCTCCCATGGTGGGCAGGAGGTCAAGCTGTGTCTTCTATCCCGTTATATTATCTGTTTTCCAAGTTGCTTTCTGACTTTGTCTTGGAATGGAATTACTTGTTTTTGTCCTGACCCTGGCTGGGAGGGAAACAGTCAAATGCATAGTTAGAGTTTTGGTAGATGATATTTTTTTTTCATCTAAATCTTCTCTCTGTTATGCACTGTATTGTTTTTTTTTTTACAAATGATTTGAGTGTGTTCCTCTTAGTGGGAATCTGTGCTCATGTCAGGATGGGACATTTAGGTGGTCTCAAACTAAGTACACTGATAGTGTGCTCTTGGAATCTACATGTTCCCTATTTGAACTAATTCCTCTTTGTCTTACTATTTTTGGGGGGTACTTTAATTGTAATTCTTGAACTTTTTACTATCCCATTTTCTTCCTTTTTACTAGCGCTGATATGACCTTAATGTGTTGCAAGCGCGGTAAAACCCTTAAAAACATATTTAAAAATCCTTTGTCTTACTTTTTTTTGGGTGCTTTAATTGTAATTCGAGAATTTGACTATCCCATTTTCTTCCTTTTTCCTGGCGCTGATATGACCTAAATGTGATGCAAGCGTCGTAATGTCCTTAAAAACAAAACAAACAAAAAAACACATGTACTTATTCCTTTTGAGTTAGAGTTTTAAAAATCAATTTGGATGGATATGACGTTTTGGGGAAAATTCGGAAGGTCACTTTATTTGTCGAAATGTGTCGTTATGTTATGAAATTATTAAAAAACGATGATTTACATGTATATTATTATCTGCAGTATTAAAGTCTCATCTCATATTATATTATTTGTTATAAATGTCTACTTAATTAAGTGAAAATAGTGAACGTTTATAATAATATAATTTAATAACGGATCATTTGATATGATTTAACACAATTGAAATCCATTACGCTTTTATATATTAATTAATATATATTATATATAAATGTATCTCTTGATTCTGTCATCTTTTGTTTTCTATCTATTTTGTTTTCTGGGGTAAGCATTTGTTCCTTCCTTTTAATAATAAGTTGAGGCTTGTTGTATTTTATTGTTTTGTTTTTAATTTTGTTTGTACGTTAAAATTATTTTTTTAAATTTAATTATGTGTCATTTATATATTTATTTAGTATTTATTTGTATATTTTATTCCCACTGAGAGAGTGATGGTTATTTATAATTTAGCTTATGATATCTTTAGGTTATGATTTTGATTTACATTTGTACTATTTCTGTTAGATTGCTTGTTTTTTTGTTTCAGCGGTCTCTCATATAACCTCAATTGTGTTGGAAGAGACCTAAAGCAACAAACAAAAAAAAAAAAAAAGAGTAATGGACTGGGTGGGGTTCCTATCTCCCATAGTGGGCAGGGAGGTACATGCTGTGTCTTCTATCCCCCTGTACCTGTTTTCCAACACGCTTTCAGTCTTTGTCTTGGAATGAGATTGCTTGGTTTTGTCCTGCCCTGGCTAGAGTCCTAGCTGGGAGGGAAACAGTCAAATGCATAGTTATTGTTTTGGGAGATGATACTTTTTTCCCTTGTAAATCATCTCTCTGTTATGTATTATTAAATGTGTTATTTTGAATGTATAATGCAAGTATTTGAGTGTATTCCTCTTTGTTGGATTTTGTGCTTGTGTCCGGATGAGACTTATAGGTGGTCTCAAACTAAGTACTTTGATAGTGTGCTCTTGGAATCTACATCTGATCCCTATTTGTTCCCATTTCCCTTTGTCTTACTTTCTCTTGGGTGCTTTAATTGTAATTCTATAACTTTTTACTATCCCATTTTCTTCCTTTTTACTGGAGCTGATATAACCTAAATGTGTTGCAAGCGCCGTAAAACCCTTAAAAGTAAAAGCAGGAGAGTAATGGACTAATGTTTATGCATTATATATTTTGTTGAATGAAAATTATTGTGATTTATATAGAGCTTTACTTCAGTACGTCCTTTGTTATTATCATCATCTTTATTCATCCGGGTTTGTTTTTTGTTTTTTTTTTTTTGTTTTTTTTTGTTTTTTTTTTTTTGTTTGTTGTTTTTTTTTTTGTTGTTTTTTCTTTTTTTTTTTTTGTTTATTTTGTTTATCATTAACTTCATCCTCATCTCCATGAGTGAGGTCTTTTGTCCTTCCATAGTGGGCAGGGATGGCACTTGATATGGCTTCTATTCCCTCCCCCCCCCCCACCCACCCCTATATCTGTTTTCCAACTTGCTTTCTGTCTTTGTCTTGGAATGGGATTACTTGGTTTTGTCCTGGCCCTGGCCGGAATCCTTGGCTCAGGGAGGAACAGTCAAATGTATAGTATTATAGTTTTGGGCGATATTTTTTTTTTCTTCAAGACCATTAATTAATTAATGTTAAGTAATTATATATATATATGATGAGTGTATTCCTCTTGGTGGGGTCAGGTGCTTGTTTCTGAATTAGACTTTAAAGTGATCTCAAACTAAGCACATTGATAGTGTGCTCTTAGAATCTACATCTGTTCCCTGTTCGAATCAATTCCCCTTTGTCTTACTTTTTTCGAGTGCTTTTATTTTAATTCTAAATCTATAATTTTTTTTTCATTTTCTTCCTTTACACTGGTGCTGAACTAGCCTAAATGTATGTCATAAGCGTGGTAAAACTCGAAAAAACAAAAACATCCTCATCTCCTGCTCACCATCATCACCACCACCACCATCATCATCATCATCATCATCTTCATCGTCATCATCATCATCATCATCATCATCATTTTCATCGTCATTACCATCATCATCATCATCATCATCTTCATCGTCATCATCATCATCATCACCATCATCATTATCATCATCAATATCATCAGGCGCTATATAAAAACCATATATTATTATTATCATCATCATCATCATCATCATCATAATCATCAATGTGTTGAATATCTCCGTTATCTCATCATCCTCATGTGGCAAGATTGCCAAGTGAATAACGCATTACACAACTGCAAGAGATCTCAGGTTTGAACCTTTCTGTCAGCATCTTAACCCTCTCGTGCTTACCAACCATAGGAAATTCGTCACCATACAGCCAACATATTTCTCATTCTGATTTCTTTTGTACATCACAATTTTTAAAGAAAAATATCTTTTGCTCAAAGAAAAATTTTTTTTTTTTAAATAAATAAATGAATAAATTTTAAAAATAATAATAAAGTGTATAGCAAGAACTTATTGCTTTTGTGTTTCAGTGAAAAGAAAATATCTATTTTTGTGTTTGTTAGGTGTCAAGTTTTGGGGAAAATCCTGAAAATGGCTGGTAAGAAGAGAATTAAGCAACAATATTATTGAAACATTTCCCTGTACTGACCCCTGGCTTATCTGTCTTTTCCCTCAAGATAGACCCTATAGAAAAAGAGAGAAAAATTCCCTGATTTACCATTCCAACACCACCATCATCGTCATCATCATCACCATCACCACCATCACCCTTCTCTTCACGTTTGATCAAGCCTGTACTGTTTATGCAAGAGTGTGTATGTATGTTTATATGCATGTTTGTAGTTTATAATCAATTAACTGGGTGGGGATCCTGACCTCCCATAGCGGGCAGGGAGGCACATACTGTGTCTTCTATCCCCTTATATCTGTTTTCCAACATGCTTTCTGTCTTTGTCTCGGAATGAGATTACTTGGTTTTGTCCTGGCACTGGCCGGAATCCTAGCTGGGAGGGAAACAGTCAAATGCATAGTTATTATTTTGGGAGATAATATTTTTTTCCTTGTAAATCATCTCTCTGTTATGTATTATTATTTTTATTTTGAATGTATAATGTAAGCATTTGAGTGTATTCCTCTTTGTTGGATTTTGTGCTTGTGTCCGGATGAGACTTGTAGGTGATTTCAAACTAAGTACATTGGTGGTGTGCTCTTGGAATCTACATCTGATCCCTATTTGTTATAAGTTCCCCTTTGTCTTACTTAATTGTAATTCTAGAACTTTTGACTATCCAATTTTCTTCCTTTTTACTGGCGCTGATATGACCTAAATGTGTTGCAAGCGCCGTAAAACCCTTTAAAACAAAACAAACAAACATAATCAATTAATTATTTATTTATCCAATTATAATTCAAATTTAAACAAAAGGGTCACATAAAATTTAATTTATGCGAGTAGTCCACACCACCTGTACCTCCCGGACCTACAAATACAAATAGTTGGTTTTAACTCATCCGGTGACTTGGAGTCGAAGGGTTTTTCTCTGAAAGGGTTTCTGTTATGATCTTCTCTCCCTTTAATCTGTTGTTCATTTATTGTCGTACTCTGAAAAAAAAAAAAAAAAAACAAACAAACAAACAAAAAACAACAGAAACTTGTATTTAAAATTTGGGCCAGAAAACCCGTCCTTCGATTAAAATTACTCTCATCTTCATAGCAGTATTTGTTGTTGCTTATGCTTGGATGGATCTTTTATTTAATGTCAAAATAGGGGCATTTATGAAATTCTCTTATCCCAATATGAACCAGTTCTTTTTGTGTTGCTTTTTCTCTAGTGATTTATGACGTCAGATCTACTAATTTTCCTATATCATCATCTCCCTTTTTTTTTTTTTCAATGAGATGACCTACTAATACTAATAGAATCACAAGCACCTTTAAAACCATTAAAAAATTTTAATAAACAACCAACAAAATAAAAAGAATTTATTGATTGAGCTGAGCGGGCTCCCTTTTGGCGAAGGTCTTGTGCTTGCCTCTTGGTGAAACTTAAAGATGGTTTCTTCTGTAGATAAATGAAATTCTTGGATTTACTCCGTTTGAACCAGTCCCCTTGTCAAACTTTCTATTTGCCTGCTTTTTAGTACCGTCAACCCCAGGTTACTTAGGCCATCCGGGGTTACTTAGGCCATCCGGGGTTACTTAGGCCATCCGGGGTTACTTAGGCCATCCGGGGTTACTTAGGCCATCCGGGGTTACTTAGGCCATCCGGGGTTCCTTAGGCCATCCGGGGTTACTTAGGCCATCCGGGGTTACTTAGGCCATCCAGGGTTACTTAGGCCATCCAGGGTTACTTAGGCCATCCGGGGTTACTTAGGTCATCCGGGGTTACTTAGGCCACTTAGTAGAATAAAAAAGATTGCTTTTTAAAAAAAAAATTCATGAGTGGTTATTAGATCTATTGGGTTCCAGTCATTTAAAGGATAAAAGCTACATGTTTTTTATCTTTTAAAATAAGCAATCTTGTTTTCAGTAAGTGGCCTAAGTTACCCCGTGTGGCCTAAGTAGCCCCAGTTGACGGTAGCGGACTTACATTCTATTTCTATCATCTTTTGGTCATCAGTATTTCTCCCTTTAAAAAATCACAAACCAAAGAAGCAGGATAGGCTAGTAAAGAGAAGAAGAAACGACATCACTATCGGATCGTACACCCATGCGAACATCATAGGTATATGATTCAAGGGTGATGCTCCCATCCAACCACCCGCATTTTTGACAGGGGATATTTTTTTTCTGTAAATCTTCTGCCTGTTTGTTCTTGGTTATTTATAATTTAGCTTATGATATCTTTAGGTTATGATTTTGATTTACATTTGTACTATTTTTGTTAGATTTCTTTTTTTTTTTTTTGTTTCAGCGGTCTCTCATATAACCTCAGTTGTGTTGGAAGAGACCTAAAGCAACAAACAAACAAACAAATCCCTTAAAAAAAAAAAAAAAAAAAAAAACAGTTGCCAAAGTTATATGAAAGTGTTATACAATCGAAATAAAACCTGAAAAAAAAGGAAGGAAAATGTGTATGTCTTGTTCTTTAGTACAGAGTGACAAGACTTTCTTAAGAGGTTTGATTTATTTTCTTATGCTGCTGGTGCGAAAATTTTGATTATCATTCGTGATTTCATGTTATAATAATAATAATAATAATGAAATTTATTTATATTGCGCCCACTCCTCTATACAATAAAGCTCTAGCCGCATAACAATAACAATAATAAATGTTGAATTTGGATAAGGAAATATGGACTCTAACTCTCGCAAAAAGTTTAATATTTGAATTCAGCAGGACCAGTTTCCTCTAATGTGTGATATGTTTCTTCTCTCTGCATTATTTCGCGTTTGGAATATGCTATTTCGTCATGCTGGATGGAGGCCAAAATATTTACTTTCACGAGTGTATGGGGGGGAATTTGGACAGACTGTAGATTTCGTTAAAAAAATGTGTCTGATTCAAATCTATTATCTTTTATTTATCTAGTCACTGTTACACCAGTATGATAAAATCTTTTTGATGTTTAGTTACATCACGTCAAAGTTGAAACATTTTCCTACATCAAGTTGGCAAGCAAAAATATTCTAAGTTCTTGAAAAATGAATTTGCTCTCATTTCCTTATTTATTTATGTGAGGATTTTCAAATTTTAAAAAGTGTATTCCAATAACTTTCAGAATACTTTAAGAATATGGTAAGAAAATCCAATTTTATAAATTTATAAATTGTCTCTTGTGGTACCTAGTGACAATCATTTGTTGTTTGTTTTTTTTGTTTTTTTTTTTTTTGGGGGGGGGGGTTGTTTATTTCTTTTATGTTTGTTTGTTTTTTTTTTGTTTTTTTTTTTTGTTTTTTTTTGTTTTTTTTGTTGTTTTTTTTTTTGGGGGGGGGGGGGTCTGTTTTTTTTTAATTCAGAAAATCAGAGAGTTTTTTTTTTGTGTGTATTGTTTGTTCGGTTTTTGATTTTTTGTTTTGTTTTATAGGGACGTCTCTCTCTCTCTCTCTCTCTCTCTCTCTCTCTCCTCTCTCTCTCTCTTCTCTCTCTCTTCTCTCTCCTCTCTCTCTCTCTCTCTCTCTCTCTCTCATCTATCTATCTATCTATCTATCGACACAGTATATCCTGGGCACGGAATGAGAATGATAATCACTAACAGTTACATGTATGGAAAGAGATAAAGTAAACATATAATATAAATATCGAATGTGGATGAATGAATACAGAAATAAATAGTATGAATCAAGCTTGAAATGAAGATGAATTTATGTCATGTAATAAACTTTGTGATCTCATCAACATGAATCTTTGTTATGATTTCACCAGTTTGTTATTATTTTCTTACAACTTATATTTGAACAATTTTACGGAGAACTCCAAGTCTCTGGGTAGGGTCTTTTGACCTCCCAAAGTGGACAGGAGGTCTTTTGCTGTGTCTTCTATCTATCCCCCTTTATTTGTTTGCCGAGTTGTTTTCTGTCTTTGTCTTGGAATGGGATTACTTAGTTTTGTCCTAGCACTTGCCGGAGTCCTTGACTGGGAGGAAATAGTCAAATGTATATGATATATGATATATGATATGATATAAGTCCAGATTTATGTAGGCTTTTACAGCCTTTTATCTGCTCTTGTGCATTCGTGAACGTATATAATTCAAGTCTCTCAAAACTGGGCATGCCACATAGTTGAAGGATGTGTCTGAATTTAACTTTACAAACAGTATTTTTCTGTTTCAAAATGAGCATCAAGACGGCATTTGAATGCCTGCAATGAAGGGGCGTCGACAACTGTTGCAGGCAGGCGGTTCCATTTGTCGACTACCCTAACTGAGAAAAAGTTCTGCCTAAGGTTTAGAGAACACCTTTCTTTGGAGAGTTTGAATCTGTGTCCTCTGGTGGTGCTGGTGGAATCAAGATTTAGAGGACTCGTGCTAACATAGAATAAATTATGTGTGTATTTGTACGCTTCAATTAGGTCTCCTCTGTCGCTCCTATACTGCATGCTAGGTATTTTATCTTTTTCAGTCTTTCTGTGTATTCTAGATCTTTGAATCCCGGAATGACCCGAGTTGCGCGTCTTAGAACACTTTCTATGAGGTCTTTGTTTTTCTGTAGTCGTGGTGCCCATGCTACATTGCCAAATTCCAAGTGGGGACGTACAAGTGCTGTGAACAATTGTCTCATGTTATCTCTATCAAGATGAGTGAACGACCTCCTAAAGAGGCCAACGATTCTGTTTGCTTTATTTACTTGGGTTTCTATGTGCTTAGAGAACTTCAGTTCCTGATCTACTAACACACCTAAATCTTTTTCCTCTTCAGTAGGCTGAAGTATGACAGTCTCGCTAGAGTCATGATTTCTCATTGTGTACTGATGGTGCGGGTTTCTATATCCCAAGTGCAAGACATGGCACTTGTCTGCATTAAACCTAAGGTGCCATTTATCAGCCCACTGTACCAAGCTGTCAAGATCACTTTGGAGCTGAGTTATGAACTCTTCCTTGTCTACTCTAGAGAACACCTTAGTGTCATCTGCATATATTTGACACAGAGAGTCCACAACGTCTGGAAGATCGTTAATAAATACTACAAACAAAACTGGACCAAGGCAGCTTCCCTGCGGAACACCACAGTATGTATAGCTTTAGTTTGGGAGATATTTTTTTCCCTTGCAAATCATCTCTCTGTTATGTACTGTATTATTTTTCCTTTCACATATGTATGAGTTGTAAACAATTAAGTGTGTTCCCCTTGGCGGGCTGGGTGGGGTTCCTGACCTCCCATAGTGGGCAGGGAGGTACATACTGTGTCTTCTATCCCCCTATGTCTGTTTTCCAACATGCTTTCTATCTTTGTCTTGGAATGAGATTACTTGGTTTTGTCCTGCCCTGGATGGGAGGGAAACAGTCGAATGTATTGGGAGCATAGTCCTACTATAATACCGGCCGAAGCACGAGGACGATCAACCGTAGGGGTTAAGGCTATCGTATTCGTTACACAAAGCGGGGAAATTGAATACGTGATTAGGTACCGTGTGTAGTCAGCAATCAAATTTTCGTCAGTCTTTGTTTCGTTGTATTCATGACGTAACTATAGTATTGACCAAAGCACGAGGCTCTTGACTACTACCGTTTAGGCTATTGTATTCGTTACACAGGTACCGTGTGTAGTGTGTAGTCAACAATCAAATTTTCGTCAGTCTTGTTTCAACTGGCATTGGACACAACCGCTTTGTTTTCTCTCGCTTCGTTCAATTTGCTGGATTTTTAAATTTTATATATTTAATTAAATGAAATTGTGCTTATCATTGTTGACATTCCGGATTTTAATACTTATATGTTATATATTTAATTAAGTAAAAGTGTGCTTATCATTGTTGACATTCCGGAATTTAATTCGTCATTCTTTGTTTCAACCTAGGTTGGTCACAACCGCTTTTTTTTTCTCTCGCTTCATTCAATTTGCTGATATATATTTAATTAAGGGGGTGTTAAGTGGAAGTGTGCTTATCATTCCTTATCGGATTATTTATTTATTTATTTATCACCGCATTTAAGGTAAGATAATGCAATCTTTATCATCATCATCATCATCACATATCGTTATCATTATTGTCATCATTATCATCATTATCTCCCAAATATCTTACCTACCCCCTTTCCTCTCCAACACTTTTGTCCTGTTATCAATTTTTTGTTCACTATAAAATTATCACGACTCCCTTCATCATCTCCTTTCTACTACTACTACTACTACTACTACTACTACTACTACTACTACTACTACTACTACTACTACTACTACTACTACTACTACTACTACCACTACTACTACTACTATTACTACTACTACTACTACTACTACTACTACTACTACTGCTGCTGCTGCTATTACTACTACTACTCCTACTACTACTACTACTACTACTACTACTACTACTACTACTACTACTACTACTACTACTACTACTACTACTACTACTACTACTACTACTACTACTACTACTACTGCTATTGTTATTATTGGTCGTGATGATGATGTGGTGGTGGTGGTTGTCGTAGCTGTGGTAGTGATGATGTGGTGGTAGTGGTGGTGGTGGTTGTAGTAGTAGTAGTGGTAGTGCTAATGATGAGGTGGTGGTGCTTGTTGAAGTAGTGGTAGTGATGATGATGTGGTGGTGATGGTGGTTGTAGTAGGAATGGTAGTGATGATGATGTGGTGGTGGTTGTAGTAGTGGTAGTGATGATGATAATGATGTGGTGGTGGTTGTAGTGGTAGTGATGATGTGGTGGTGGTGGTGGTGGTGGTTGTAGTGGTAGTGGTGATGATGTGGTGGTGGTGGTGGTGGTTGTAGTGGTAGTGATGATGATGTGGTGGTGGTGGTTGTAGTGGTAGTGATGATGATGTGGTGGTGGTGGTTGTAGTTATATTGATGATGATGTGATGGTGGTAGTAATAGAGGTAGTGATGATGATGTGGTGGTGGTGTAGTAGTAGTGGTAGTGATAATGATGTGGTGGTGGTGGTTGTCGTATATTAGTGATAGTGATGATGATGTGGTGGTGGTTGCAGTGTATTAGTGGTAGTGATGATGATGTGGTGGATGATGTGGTGGTGGTTGCAGTGTATTAGTGGTAGTGATGATGTGGTGGTCTTGGTTGCAGTCGTAATGGTAGTGATGATGGTTGTATCGGTAGTGATGATTGGGCGGATGGGGGGGGGGGGGTATCCTTGGAACAATTTGACGGAAGATGGCCCGGTTTGCACCCTGAATTTTGCACCACTACTACTACTACTACTGCTGTCTACTACTACTACTACTCTACTTTACTACTATACTACTACATACTACTAACTACTACTACTATACATACTGCTGCTATACTACATAATACTACTACTAACTACTATTACTACTACTATACTACTACTACTACTACTACTACTACTACTACCTACTACTACTACTACTACTACTACTACTACTACTACTACTACTACTACTACTACTACTACTACTATACTCTACTACTACTACTACATACTACTACTACTACTACTCTACTATACTACTACTACTACTACTACTACTACTATACTACTATACTACTACTACTACTACTACTACTACTACTACTACTACATACTCCCTACTACTACTAACTCTACTACTACCACTACTACTACTACTACTATACTACTACTACTATACTACTACTACACTACTACTACTACTACTAACTACACTACTACTACAACTTACTACTACTACTATACTACCTACTACTACTACTACTACTACTACTACTACTACACTACTACACTACTACTACTACTACTACACTACTACTACACTACTACTACTACTACTACTACTTACTACTACTACAACTACTACTACTACTACTACTACTACACTACTACTACTATACTACTACACTACTAATACTACACTACTACTACTACTACTACTACTATACTACTACTACTTACTACTACTACCATACTACACTACTACTACTACTCTACTACTACTACTACTACTACTACTACTACTACTACTACTACTACTACTACTACTACTACTACTACACTACACTACTACTACTACTACTACTACTACTACTACTACTACTACTACTACTACTACTACCACTACTACTACTACTACTACTATACTACTACTACTATACTACTACTACACTACACTACTACTACTACTACTACTACTACTACTACTACTACTTCTACTACTACTACTACTACTACTACTCTACTACTACTACTACTACTTCTACTACTACTACTACTCTACTACTACTTTACTACTACTACTACTACTACTACATACTACTACTACTATACTACTACTACTAACACTACTACTACTATACTACTACTATTGCTACTACTACTACTTACTACTACTACTACTACTACTACTACTACTACTACTACTACTACTACTACTACTTACTAACTACTACTGCCATCACCACCATCACATTGAAGTGCATCTTTTTCACAAAAGTATGTTCGTTATTACTCATCAATGTTCAATGTTGACTATCAAATTGCCCACTACTGTAAAAAAGAAACAAACAAAATCCCCCAAAAGTCTCTCTCTCTCTCTCCCTTTCTCTCTCCCTTTCTCTCTCTCTCTCTCTCTCTCTCTCTCTCTCTCTCTCTCTCTCTCTCTCTCTCTCTCTCTCTCTCTCTGTCCTCTCTCCCATTGTTGTATTTTTAGTCCATCTCAAATAAAATTTTGTGTACGTTTACTTCTACACAAAGCTTAACTAGTCATCTCGTCATGATTTATAATTTGAATTTGATATAGGCTATTTATTAGTAAATCATCACTCCGACACCTTTAATGAGTTAAATAATTACAACTCGTCTCTTACATCACTGCCCCATTGCATACCGGTCTTTGCTAACTCTCACTAACACACTGCCTACACACTACACAGCGCTAGTCAATGGCCTTAACCAACTCGGCTCAAGACGCGTGCGACAAGGCCTTTACCAAGTCGGCCATGATTTGAACCAATTCCCCTTTTTTCCCACCTTTTCTTGGGTGCTTTAATTGTAATTCTAGAACTTTTTACTATCCCATTTTCTTCTTTTTACTGGCGCTGATATAACCTAAATGTGTTGCTAGCGTCGTAAAACCCTTAAAAACAAAACAAAACAACATCCTCTTGGCGGGTACCTGTGCTTGTGTCTGGATGAAACATTAAGTGATCTCAAACTAAGTAAACTGAGAGTGTGGTCTTGGAATTTACATCTGTTCCCTATTTGAACCAATTCCCCTTTGTCTACCATATTCTTGGATGCTTTAACTGTAATTCTATATCTTTTTACTATCCCATTTTCTGCCTTTTTACTGGTGCTGATATGACCTAAATGTGTTGCAAGCGCCGTAAAACACTTAAAAACAAACAAACAAATCATCTCTCTATGTATTTACTATATCTAGTATTTTTTGTTTGTCTATGTATCATATTTTGTAGGCATGAGAGTGTATTCCTCTTGGCGAAATCCTGTCCTTTTGTCTGGATAGGACTTCTACCTGATCTCAGACTCAGAGCACATTGATATTGTGGAGTCTTTGACCTCCCATGGTGGATAGGAGGTCACTTGAGCTTAAAAAATTGAGCTTTATATAGCGCAATATCCACTAAATGTGCTCAAAGCGCTTTACAAGGGGTCCCTGGTCAACAGCAACATTTAACATGTAGGACGGGACATTGTTAGGCGCTATTACACTTTTTCGGACAAAGACAACGCTGTTAACGGCCAGGTACTCATTATACACCTGAGTATGGTGAGAAAATGTGAGTAAAGAGCCTTTTCCAAGGACTCAACTATGCAGCGAGCGTGAGGCTCGAACCCAGGACCTTCCAATCCGAAAGCGAGTGTCATACCACTAGACCATATCCCCCTATATGTTTTCTGAGTTGCTTTCAGTCTTTGTTTATGAATGGGAGTACTTGGGGTTTTGTTTTTTTTTGTCCTGAACCTTGCTCGAGTTCTTGGCCGAGAGGGAAACGGTCAAATGTGTAGGGTTAGTTTTGGGAGATGATTAATGATATTTTTTCCCCTTGTAAATCATCTCTCTACTGTTATGTATGGCACAGTAATATTTATTTTGTTTACAATACATATATTTTGCAAGCATTTTGAGTTTGAGTATCTGGGTGGGGATCCTGACCTCCCATAGTGGGCAGGGAGGTACATTCTGTGTCTTCCATCCCCCCATACCCGTTTCCCAATTGTTTCCTGTCATTGTCTTGGAATGAGATTACTTAGTTTTGTCCTGATCCTTGCCGGAGCTCCTTGGCTGGGAGGGAAACAGTCGAATGTATAGTTATAGTTTTGGGAGATGATATTTTTTTCCTTGTAAATCATCTCTCTGTTATGCATTGTATTATGTTGAGTTTACATATTATATTAAATGATTGGTAAACATTTGAGTGTATTCCTCTTAGATGGGACCTGTGCTTGTGTCTGGATGAGACTTTTAGGTGATCTCAAACTAAGTGCATTGGTGGTCTGCTCTTGGAATCTACATCTGATCCCTATTTGTTCCCAGTTCCCCTATGTCTTACTTTTTCTTGGGTGCTTTTATTGTAATTCTATAACTTTTTACTATCCCATTTTCTTCCTTTTTACTGGCGCTGATATAACCTAAATGTGTTGCAAGTGCCGTAAAACCCTTAAAAACAAACAAACAAAACGAGTTTGAGTATATTCCTCTTGGTGGAATCCTGTGCTTATGTCTGGTTAGGACATGGAGACAGATGTCAAAGATGGTAGCAGTCTATGATGGTTGGAGATATACTGTTACTTAACTTGAGCTTTTTTATAGCGCAATATCCACGACATGTGCTTAAAGCGCTTTACAAGGGGGTCCCTGGCCAACAGCAACACAACATTTAGAACAGGACATGATGTTAGGCGACATTACATTTTTTTTTTTTTTTGGACAAAGACAACGTTATTAACGGCCAGGTACTCGTTTTACACCGGAGTATGGTGAGAGAATGTGAGAAAAGAGCCTTCTCCAAGGACTAACTATGCGCCGAGCGCGAGGCTCGAATCCAGGACAGCTCAGCGCATAGTTGAGTCCTTGGTAAAGACTCTTTACTAACATTCTCTCACCATACTCGGGTGTAAAATGAGTACCTGGCCGTTAACAGCGTTGTCTTTGTCCGAAAAATTGTAATATCGCCTAACAGGCGTCATGTCCCGTTCTACATGTTAAATGTTGCTGTTGACTCAGGACCCCTTTTGAAGCACTTTGAGCACATTTAGTCGATATTGCGCTATATAAAAAAGCTCAATCATTGTGCATAGTTTGAGATCACCTAAAAGTCTCATCCAGACACGAGCACAGGATCCCACTACTAAGAGGGATACACTCAAAGGTTTACACATCATAATATATAATATGTAAACAAAACAATACAGTGCATAACAGAGAGATGATTTGATCTCCCAAAACTCTAAATTTGACCGTTTCCCTCCCAGCATGGGTATCCGGCCATGGCCTGGATAAAACCACATATTCTCATTCCAAGACAAAGACCGAAAGCATGTTGGCAAACAGCTATAGAGGGATAGAAGCACTTAAGTGCCTCCCTGCCCACTATGGGAGGTCAGGAACCCCACCCAGTCAAGTAATCTCAATACAGCAGGTGACCTGTCCACCATGGGAGGTCAAAAGACTCCATCCGGGGGTCACAGTGTGAGAAGGAAACAGTCAAATGAATAGTAATATTAGTAGTTTTGGGAGATATTTTTTTTCCAAGTGAATCATCTCTCTGCAATGGAGAATGTTTTAGTTTTTGGATCGTTTCGTTTCGTCTTTAAGGGTTTTACGGCGCTTGCAACACAAGTAAGGTCATATCAGCGCCAGGATAAAAGGAAGAAAATGGTATAGAGTAAAAAGTTCTAAAATTACAATTATAGCTCCCAAGAAAAGGTGTGACAAAGGGGAATTGGTTCAAATAGGAAACAGATGTAGATTCCAAGAGCACACTATCAAAGCACTTAGTTTGAGATCACCTAAAAGTCTCATCCAGACACAAGCACAGGTCCCAACTAAGAGGGATACACTGTTTCATTTTTTTGTTTTCAAGGGTTTTACGGCGCTTGCAACACATTTAGGTTATATCAGCGCCAGTAAAAAGGAAGAAAATGGGATAGTAAAAGTTCTAGAATTACAATTAAAGCACCCACGAAAAAGTAAGACAAAGGGGAATTGAGAACAAATAGGGATCAGATGTAGATTCCAAGAGCATACCACCAATGTACTGAGTTTGAAATCACCTACAAGTCTCATCCAGACAAAAGCACAAAATCCAACAAAGAACACACTCAAATGCTTACATTATACATTCAAAATAAAAATAATAATACATAACAGAGAGATGATTTACAAGGAAAAAAATATCATCTCCCAAAACAATAACTGCATTTGACTGTTTCCCTCCCAGCTAGGATTCCGGCCAGTGCCAGGACAAAACCAAGTAATCTCATTCCGAGACAAAGACAGAAAGCATGTTGGATAACAGATATAAGGGGATAGAAGACACAGTATGTACCTCCCTGCCCGCTATGGGAGGTCAGAGGGATACACTCAAATGTGTACAAATAATATATAATATGTAAACAAAATAATGCAGTGCATAAACAGAGAGATGGTTTACAAGACAAAAAATATCATCTCCCAAACTTTATCTATACATGTGACCGGTTTCCCTCCCGGCTAGGGCCTGGACAAAAGTAATCTCAATACAAAACAAAGACAAAGCATGTTGGATACAGATATAGGCTAGGGGGATAGAAGAGACAGTAAGTGCCTCCCTGCCCACTATAAGAGGTAAGGAACCCCACCCAGTAGTTTTCGGATCTACTTCAAGACAAAAAGCAACCCAGAAGAGTAAATCACAGAAGATAAAGAATACAACAGTGACTTCCCTGCCCACCATGCATGGGCCGATTTTGGTGTCCAGCGAATAAAAAAGCTTTTTCAAAAGACAGAAAGAAATGATGATGAAGCAATGCATAGAACAATACAAATTTTTATTGAAATCAACAAACAGTACATTTAAAGGGTGCTGCTGCATGATGATGAAAACAAGGTCTTTACATTCTCACAATGCCTTTCCTACTCAGGGAACCAGACGTAAAAGACTTGCTTAATTTTTTAAAAAACAATAATTATAATACAAATAATATAATATTTTGTATATATATAAATAAATATACACACATAATAAAACACGAAAAGTAGAAACGATGAATTATACAGTTGAATTTGAATAGTGATTTGTACTTCAGTCTTATGGTATACTAATGTCATCTTATTCCGATTATTTTTAAAGTCGATTTGAGAGCAATAATTAATCTTTCCCCATTAATCAAAGCATTTTGAATTATATTTTTAAAAATAAAGTAGGTTTCGTGACTAAATTAATGCAATTCTAGTCATCTCATAATACAAAACAAAATTACGTTTTGTTTTGAAAAGTGTATCCATTACGAATGTGGGAAGATCAAACAGTTTAATAAATCAATCCATCCTATTAATCCATTTCAGTATTATTATATTGCGAGATTATAAATACAATTTTCCATTTTGTATAATTGGGAACAAATATCTTTTCAGATGCTCCCACAAATTGTGTGCTGTGACCAAAAAGAAATTAAAAAAATACGAGTTTTTAAAAAAAAACAAAAAAAACAACCATTAAAAAAAAAAGATGTAGTTATGTCATTAACAAGAATAAGTTCAAATTCTCGTAACTTTACGAAAGCTACAAAATAAATAAATAGATGTTTCAAGTCAAATTGCCAGTTTGAGATAATGCAATGTATGTGAAAAAAAATCAATTCATATCACATCATCGTTGTCATTTATTACAAATTCACTAGTGTGAACCAGCTTTCATTTCTATCTCTTACAATTTTATTCTTTTCTTTTTTATTTTTTTTATTCTCACTTCCATAAAAGACAGAAAAAAAAAAATAACATTAAATGTGGACAAGATGATGTTACCAACAAATGAAAAAAAAAAAATGAATTGGATAATGTAAAAATATGAAACGTCTGCAACATGAATGGGCAATGTGAAAAGGGTTTTAGTTTTGTTATGCGACATATTTAGGTCATTTCAGCGCCAGAAAAGAGGAAGAAAATAGGATAGTCAAATTATAGATTTACAATTGAAAACACATGAGAAAAAGGAGACAGAGGAGATTCCAAGAGCAAACTATCAGTGTTCTTAGTTTGAGATCACCTAAAAGTCTCGTCCAGACACAAGAACAGGTCCCCATTAAGAGGAATACACTCAAATGTTTACAAATCATTATATATGAAAAAGAAAAAATAACAAAGATGATTTACAAGGAAAAAAATATCATCTTCCAAAACTAACCACATTTGACTTGTTTCCCTCCCAGCCAGGAGCCAGGACAAAACTAAGTTATCTCATTCCAAGACAAAGACAAAAAGCAATTTGGAAAACAGATACAGGGAGATAGAAGACAGTCAGTACCTCCCTGCCCACTATGGGAGGTCAGGAACCCCACCCAGGGGTTTACTTTCATATTACAGTTTGTATGTATAACTATTATCGAAAGACAATTCAGCAGTAATTATAGTAGCAAAAAGGGACGGACATGATCAAATAGAAAAAGATGTGATAAAATGGAAAGATAGACAGACAAAGATGAATGGATGGATGGGTGGATAGATGAAATGATTGAATGGACACAAAGGTAGGTGAATGAAGAAAGATTGCAGTAGACAACAGATGAAACAACAGCCTAAGTCTTGAGATGTGTGCTACATCGGAGAGTGTCGACAACAAATCAACAATAAATAATGCGAGTTCGGATTGGGTTCACTTTGGTAATTATCATTTAAAATGCTACAGAGTAAAAATAACTCTTGACCAATTTTTAATCTGTTACCGTTACCGTTTTTAATTGATTTTTTTAAAACTAAATCTCTCAAGTTCAACAAAAATGGGAATCTCACAAATTTTTGACTGCCAATTCATTTAATTCTCACGAGGCCTTGTGAAAAATAAAGACTCAATCCCAAGACCTCTTACCTCTGGTTGAGTGACTTTACTAGACACTCAGCCTCACTAAAATGTTTTTTGTTTGTTTTTATTTAAAGAGTGTGTCACATCATAGAGGTCATTTCAGTGAATCTTAGAAGCGGGAAATAAAAATAAATAAAATAAATTGGTCATTCATTCATCCAAATGATAGCAAGACCCTGAACCACAAGACAAGCCAATACTCTTTATCTCTCTCTCTCTCTCTGCAAATTCTTCCAATTCTTTGTTCCAACCTGAGATGAAACATTTGTCAATAAAAACCACTATCAAAAAAAAACTAAACCATGTTAAATTTAGCATGCACTCCATATTCCAACACGTCCTAAAAAAATACACACTCTTTTCATACACCAATCAAAACTTCTCTCAACTTACAAGACTACTCACGAAATCCTTCTTGATTTAAAAAAAAATTAATAAATAATAATAACAGTAATAATTATTAACAAGTTTCAACTATTGCACTTTATACAAATAAACCTAGCATAATACATTTAAAAGATATGAAATATCGACAATGGCTCAAAAATTTAAAAAACAGCAGATAATATCCGACACAGCGCTGTGCCAAATTTGACAAATGTGGAATATTCATAGGTCAAGTTGGGCTTGAACAGTGTAACAAGAAACTGCTTCATAAAATTTGTGCCATCAAATTGAGTAAGAAAATATAAATAATTTATAAATCAATAATTCGTGTTGATATTGTTTTATTTCTTTGCATCTATTTTTCCCACCAAAAAAAAAGAGGGGATACTATGGACATTTCCAAATTCACCGACTTCCAACTTTTCCATTAGACAAGAACTTTTTCTAAACAATATTATCTTATTTTCATTTCACGAAAACTGACATAAAATTCAAATGAATTTGAAAAATTCAGTCCAGAAAAAAAATGTTTTCAAGAATTATTTCTAAATGGGATTTTAAAAAAATAAAATAATAAACAAACAAGAAAATGCTGCCTTTAATAACAAAACACAAAATTATATTTCCAAAAAGTTTTTTACTGATTCAATTTTCATTGAAAACTTTTATAATTCATTTTTCTTCACAGAGGTAACAACTGCGCAAAAGGCTTTGATTTGAAACCTCTAAAGGGACCGTTGTATGTTAAATCGCCCATTATCAAATCATCAGTGATACATTAGTTCAATTTTGCCTACAGCTCAAAGGCACATACCCTCTCTCTTTCTCTCTTTTTTTTTTTTCTCTCTTTCTCTCTTAAGAGCTTTGTTGAGGACAAGAAAGTGACATTCTTTTGTTTTATCTATTTAATAATATTTTGGAAATATTAAGGAACCCTTGACAATAGCCCACTGTCAGTTGCAGCATCAGTGTTAAGCGAGGTGGTATAATAAAATTACATGATTGACGATATGTTGCTGATAGTTGCAGCCATAAGCTGTCCACTCACAAGACGACAGCAGCAATGACTTTTTTATGTTATCATTACACGAGGACAGAACAAGTGCAGGGGGAGTGACAATAATATAATATGAAAACACACAAAATGATCACACGACAACAATTCAATTCAATATTATTGTTGACATGTCTTGAAGTGTTTACTGTATTCTCTATCTTTCTTTTTTATTTATTTTATTTTTTTCACTCTTTATCCATGGCAGTATTTGTTAGTCACGGGTGGGTTTTTTTTATCAAACTGAGTTATAGCCTGTTTTCCAGTCATTTTTCTTCTGACACAAAGACCAGACTTATATCTTTTATGTCATTCCAATTACTTCTTTGGGTGTGGCAAGTGGAAAGCTGGGTATAAATTCCATTGTATTCTATCAATCAAATACAAGGCTTGACGGTTTTTTGTCATGTTATTATTTTTTTTGTTTTTGGTTCTCAGAGACCAGAAAAAAAAAAAAAAGGAACGTATTCTGCGGGAGGTTTAAACCATTGGTCTTCAGGTCCTATTCAATTCATTCAATTGTCTCAAATGGCTTGGCTTGTTTCAATAGACAAGACAAAAAAAACACAAAAAAAAACAAGGAAGATTTAAAACGTCCGACAAGAGGTTAACCGTTAATGAATAAGATACATGTCTTCATTATTACAAACAGCTTTATCAATTTACTCCACATCTTCATCTTCATCATCATCATAATCTTGAAAACAACTCAAAGGACTTCCCACCACTATACCCATATATGTCTCATATGTCATTACGTGCAAGTATTATACGTACGGCAATGCAACAACAATGGCTATTCGGTCCGTCGCTTCGACTTTCCACACAAAAAATTTTTTTTAAAGGGAACAAATATAGCAATAAAAAGAATTATTAAGAACAATACAAATGTTCGAATGATATAATAGTAAAAGTTACAGAGTGTCTCCTCTCTTGCCCTTACTTGAATGGGCTTTTTCTTTTGTGTAATCAGGATACCAAGGGAGGTTTTAAAATCCCCCTCTTTGTATCACACCCTTTCCCTGGCCAGTCTTGGATAAATTATATTGGAAACGCATCTACACAACACACAACTGTTAAATCCCATGGTGGCCAGAGAGGGTGACACGATCCAAGGGATTTCATCTACCTGTTGGAAAAAATAGATAACATTTTTGAGAACATCTCTAAACCAGAACTGCTGAAGGTACAAACAATACACATTACAAGCTCAACCCTTAATCATAAAAATTGTATGTAAATGGACCTACATCCACACTGCCCTTTTATTAAAGAACATAATATGTGTTATATGGTCAACATTGCATATACTGTGTTTTTTAAAACAACGGCAGCACTCCGGAACTACAACTATAATTTTATCACTTTTCCTCTAAGTTTTGGCTTTAAATTCTGAATCTGGGGGAAAAAATATTGGCTCCCCCCAAAAAAGTATATTATTTATTTGTTAAAACCAAATAAATCTGCACTGTATGCAATGGTAACCTTATGTCTTAAGTCAAAGAGAGATATATAATAAAATAACATTTTGTCTTAGGTCCAAGAGATAAATATAATTTAAAAAAGTATTCTTAAGCTTATCTAATGTCTGCAACAATAGTTCGAAAAAAAAAAGGAATTAAATCAAATTAAAATTATTTTTAAAAAGTATATCACCATTATCTGTGAAATAGTCCCAAACTCAAGACCTTACCTCCTGTCATCCTCGCCGTCTTCTTCCCTGCCACGGGTATTTCTATTGGTTCGACGGCGATCACGGTCCATGTTTGCCATCTCCACCTTGGGAAATATCAATATTATTGGGTTTTTTTTGTTTTTTAAGGGTTTTACAGCGCTTACAACACATTAAGGTCATATCAGCGCTAGTAAAAAGGAAGAAAATGGGTTCGTAAAAAGTTCTAGAATTACAATTAGAGTGAGCACACAAGAAAAGGCAAGACAAAGGGGAATTGGTTCAAATAGGAAATAGATGTAAATTCCAAGAGCACACCGTCAAAGTACTAAGTTTGAGATCACCTAAAATCCATCCAGACACAAGCACAGGTCCCCACTCAGAGGAACACACTCAAATGTTTTACCAATCATATATAATACAAAGAAAATATAATACAGTGCATAACAGGGAGATGATTTACAAGTACAAGGAAAAAAAATATCATCTCCCAAAACTCTACATTTGACTGTTTCCCCCCCAGCCAGGGTACCCGGCCAGAGCCAGGACAAAACCAAGTAATCTCATTCCAAGACAAAGATAGAAAGCTAGTTGGAAAACAGATATAGGTGGATAGAAGACACAGTAAGGAACCCCACCCAGAAATATCAATATCATGTTAGCATAAATAGATTTAATTTTAATAACGCCCTTTCGCAACGGAACCATTAGGTCCCCTCGCCTAAACATTCCATGAAGAAATAAAGATAATCCATCAACTCAAACAGGATGTCTGATGTCAACCAGAATCACCCATGTTGTCCAAAAGTATGTTAGCATATCCTAGACAAAAATAATCGTGATTAAATTGAGGCAGTTGATTTATGATGATGATGATGATGAGTGAGGAAAGAAAAATTGATAAATTGATCCTGTGTTCGTGGTAGACTTGTGAACCAACACACATAAAATGTTTAATTTTCAAAAGTTCTGAATTTCAAAAGAGAATATTTTCCCCCCAACAAATTAGGGTGTACGATTTCTACCCTAATACATAAGAATTGTCACTTTAAAATGCTTCAGTCATTACCTACCTTCATTTCCCGTCCATTCAACTCTCTGCCTGCCAAGGCACCCACAGCATCCTTTGCGTTTGACGGCTCCATAAAGAAGAGGAAGGCATAGCCATTAGCACCACGCCACAGCAGTCGGACAGGGTTCACATTGTGGCTGCGTAGCTCTGTCTTCAGTTCACTGACACGCAGGTTACGGGACAAGGCGCCCACAAACACAACAGCATCTGGGTTAGTGCGGAATCTCTGTCGTTGAGGACGTTGACGAGCTGAAATCAAGAAATTAACGTGCCTGGCTTAAATGACTACAAACAAAATTGGGTTGATTCCAAGCCTACTGCCATAACAAAATTTTAATTTTAAGGGATAAAACCAAACCAAAATGCATAATTTACAAGTATTTTTACAAATAATCATATAAAATTATAAGGTGTGTAGTTAAGTCAAAAGGATTTGATCCAAATGAGTAAACTTGAAATTTGAAAAAAAAAAAAAAAAGGCTTGTTCCCATCTCATAACCATACTTGGGTGTAAAATGAGTACCTGGCCAGTGCTAGCATATTCTAGGTCAAAAATAAATTTTAATACGCAGGCGCCATGTCTCATCCTTGATTATCAGTATTGCTGGCAAACTTTCACCTATGGGTTTAATTTGATTTCAAAAATAATATTACAGTTCACCTTGATTCAGATGGAACTTTCTGATGAAAAGATAAAAGTGTAACATATTAATTCCAACAGCCAACTACTTGTTCTGTCTTTTGTACTTTAGAGAATTGAGAGACTTATAATAACTTCAACACCAGTAATAAGGAAGATGATGGAAGTCAAATAATTCCAGAATTATTTAAAGAAGTAACCATTTAAAGGTAAGATGCAGGACTTGTGATTGCTCGCAAAAATGGAAAGCTGAATATTTCCTAAGCACCTGTAAACACATGCCATGCAAGAATAGCCTCAAAATCCAATTGGTTGCCACAAAGAGTAAAATTAAATCAATCTATTTCAAAATGTCTAACAAAAGTAAAGCTTACGTTCTCCTTCATCAGCTGAGTATTTCTGCTCTCCATCGCTTCCAGAGTGATCATCCCTGCGATTGTCACGACGATTATCATAACGACGTCTGCGATCTGTGTTGGGGTTGTATCGTCTACGGTTCGTATTATATCTGAAAATTTCAAAAGTAATTATTTATATCATCCTGTAAAAAAACAAAACAAAACAAAAGTCAACATTTTTTATCCTTTTATTTGATAAACACCCATAATTGTAGCCCGTATCAATGAATACTTTTTACAAAGCAAGATTCAAAAGTGATGAAAACATTGATATCATTAAAGATGGGCTACGAGTAAAATCAGAGAAATGAAGAGATTGTTTGTTTTGTTCTATTTTTTCTTAAGGGTTTTACGGCAGTTGCGACACATATAGGTCACAAGTAAAAAGGAAGAAAATGGAATATTCAAAAGTTATAGATTTACAATTGAAAGCACACGAGAAAAAGGGAATCATTCAAATAGGGAACATATAAAATCCAAGAGCCCACTATCAGATCACCTGAAAGTCTCATCCAGACATAAGTACAGGACCCCACAAGGAGGAATACACTAAAATATTTACAAAACATTACATATTCAAAACAGTTAATGTAATAGTACACAACTGAGAGATGATTTACAAGGAAAATATTATCATATCCCAAAACTATAGCTGTACATTTTCCCCTCCTTGTCAAGGACCTGGGCTAGAACAAAACCAAGTAATCTCATTCCAAGACATCAGGAGGCTATGGGACAGCCAATAAGGCAGGAAAAGAATTTGAAGAATGGATTAAAAGATTCAAAATAGAGGTGTAGCTATTCGATACTACCCTTTCACAGCAAGACTGAATTTTCTTCAAACACCAGTTTTAACCTCTAATATCTCTCACCTTCTCTGTCTGGGTCTGTCCTCGCCATCCCCACCATCTTTGTTGCCCCCGTCGCTGTGTTCGGACTCAGAGGCCCTGGCCTTGCCACCCCGACGGAATCGTCTATTCCTGAAGTTGTTGTTGCGGGGTGGGGGGCGTCTATTGCCTCCAGAACGCCCACCTTCATTATCGCCGTCTGCCCCAGAGTCACCCTCACCATTTTCGTCATACTGCCTACGTCTTCCACCACGACGGTATCTTCTGCACAGAGGATGAAAACGAAAAGTTTAAATGAATATATATAATATAATAATGAATATATATATATAAATATATAAAATCCTAATATTATCTGAAATATATTTGAATTTCACAAACAACTCATTATTTCCAAACTTATTTAGGAGAGAAAGTAACATATAAGTAGAATAGAAGGTACAGTGAGAGTGACCTCTTTGGCCTCCCATGGGACGTTAAAAGACCCCTCCCCAAAGAACAAAATAAAATTGATGGCCTACCCGCCGTAGTAGCGTCCCCTTCCCCGGTAGCCTCCATCATTTTTGTAGTAACGCACATAGCGCCTGGGTTGTGGGGGCTCCATGGAGTCCACTGGATCCTCATCTTCCTCTTTCTGTTCTTTCAAGAACACATTCTTTCCATCATCACGCTCGTTCTTGCGGAGTTGGCGCAATACAGGAATCTGAGATGAAATTGATAGATAATTAATTTAATATTGTTTTGATTGTTGTTTTTCAGGGTTCTATGGCACTTGCAACAGTTAGGGTCATAGCGCCAGTAAGAAGGCACACAAATAAGACAAAGGGGACTGGATCAAATTGGAAACCAAAATAGATTCCAAAAGCATGCTATCAATGTACTTAAGTTTGAGATCACCTAAAAGCAGACCTGCCTACTTGAAAAGATTCTTCGTTTTCAAGGCTGATAACATGGTAGACATAACTGCTAGGAAAACAACCATTTTGTGTTTAAATACATTAAATCAATACTTTAAAGTCCTATATATATTAACCCGGGCAACAAAACTGTCTTCAAGAAATTTATTGAATTAAAGACCTTTTGAAGAGAGTACGTGGACATAGTTTGCAATGCTAAAAAGAGTTAAAAGCCACCCCACAACCAACCTGGTAAAATTTGTTGACCTCCAGGTGATTCCAGATGACCCCAGTGGGTCGGGTTCTGGTACAGTTGGTCTTGATGACCTCCGTCGGGGTGAGGATGTAGTCAACAGTGATGTCGTGTTCCTCTACCAGGTCCTCTGGGATGTCCACTACCTGTGAATCGTGGACAGCTGTCACAACCACCGTGTTGGCATCTGCTGCCCCCATTGTGCGCATCATGGCGTATTCCAGGTCAGCATAACCTTTGCCTTTGCCTATGCGGAAACCTAAATATGGGAACATAATTATAAGACTTAAATGCTTTTTCAATTTTTTAACATCCAATTCGTAAACCAAATTCTTAATAATCATTTCATAAAAGAATTTATCATAGCTCAGAGACACTCTCAGGCATAATACCGCACCACTTTTAAATGGATGAAAAGAAAAATGTGCATTTTCTGGTAATTTCCATGAAAGCACCAACATTCTATTTGCAATAAGGATTTACGACTACTCTAAAGTCTGTGATATCTCCACGGAAATCCAAAAGACACGACAAGTCATCGGTAATTAGTAATAAGAAAAATTGCGGGGTTCTTTCAGTATTTTTCAAATGGATTTCAAGAGAGAGAAAAATCTGTATGATCTCAAAATGGATAGTTTCTACACTCATTCACACGAATTGTAACCTTCTATAGATTAGAGATGGTGATGTTCAATCATTGAAAATTAGGGAGGGAAGTAAAAAAAAACATAACATTTAAAAAAAATTCTCAGCATTTTGGCAACCATTATAACTTTCATTGGATATCAACCTAGCTCTCATCGATACCTGCCGAACACTGAAAAAATGTCTTTTTTTTTTTTTTGGCCATATATTTTTTACTTCAAGTATTTATGGTATTAGAGAAGCAACTTCTTAAATCTCTTATTTGTGAGATTTCAAAAGTCTCCGGTTTTAGAATTTTTGTCATGTCGAGATTCTTCGATCTTTTAAATTTAAATATTAAAATTTATGGCCAGAATGAGGGAGTGTTTTGTCAGCGCATAGTAGATCAATCCCAGCCAAAGCCAACATCATCATAAAACAAATCGTTATATCTAGACTTAACAATTAAATTACCAATGTATGGCTATATATAGATATTTTCTTTAATTTTTTAAATTTAAGAATCATGATGGACTAACCTGATTTACCAATAAACATCATAACTTAAGCGGCTGGATCAGGTTAGAGAGCAAAGTAATATCATTAGGTCACTTCACTTGTCATGCTATTCAATATACATCAGTCTTCATTCTTATAAAAAGTCAAAATCAATAGAACCAAACAATTCTAATATCTTATGCCACTTTTTAATCAATTTCATTTTCTTTTGTTTTATGTTTGTTTTTAAGGGTTTTACCGCGCTTTCAACACATTAAGGTCATATCAGCGCTAGTAAAAGGAAGAAAATGGTATAGTAAAAAGTTCTAGAAAAACAATTAAAACACCCAAGAGCACACTATCAGTGTACTTAGTTTGAGATCACCTAAATGTCTCATCCTGACACAAGCACAGGTCCCAACTAAGAGGAATACACTCAAATGTTTACAAATCATATATAATATGTAAATAAAACATAATACAGTGCATAACAGATTTACAAGGTAAAAATATCATCTCTCAAAACTAACTATACATTTGACTTTCCCTCTCAGCCAGGGTATTGGCAGGGCCAGGACAAAACCAAGTAATCTCATTCCACGACAAAGACAGAAAGCAAGATGGAAAATATGTAATTGGGGATAGAAGACACAGTTAGTACCTCCCTGTCCACTATGGAGGTCAGGAACCCCACCCAGCATTTTCTTTTGTGGTATATAAACATTTTCATATTGGTGTATTTTGGACAAAACTTGTTTAAAATGCAGAATTTCACACTGGTTGTCAGCATTCTTACCATTCCTGGAAACGGCCACACTGCCGACCACAATAAGGTCCAGTTTGACTTTGTCTCCGAGGCCAATCTCCTTACTATTCTCCTTCACTCCCTGCAGTTTTCAAAAATATAAACAGAATAATTATGTCAAGAAATCAGGAAAGAGGAGGAGGGGTTAGAAATCATATCATTTGATAACCTGTGAACCACCGATTGAAAAAAGGAAAAGAAAAAATATGTCACAAAATATACTGTGTCCCAAGTAACCATGAAAAGATATCTGGACTTTGAAACACATGCTAAAAGACAAAAACACATGCAACATCATCTACCTTCACCCTTAAAATTTGATGTAATGAACTTTTTGGGATCTTAGACCTGACCATTAATTTGTGGTCTAGCAATATGACACTCAGCTTAAAACCTGTAGGGTTCAAATCCCGCTATGAGCTGCTCTTTTCTCAAATGGTAGAAATGAGTACCTATACTCTAAAATTGTTGTCACTGTCGAGAAGATTATTATATTACACAGGCTGCGTGTCATGTTTTATCTACATGTTTAGCTTTGCTGTCGGCATGGGACTCCTTTCAAAGCACATTAAAGGGAATATAGAATCACCGTATCCAAAGACAAAATAGTCTTTATTAATTTTGGTCATAGCAGGATTTGCTATTGGTTCAATCTAAAAACTTGCATAGTGACATGCCACCTGTTCACAAGTACTCTCATATCTCAAGTGATCATGGTGATGAAAAATTGTATTATCGCCAAACAGGCGTCATGTTTCGTCCTACATGTTATGTGTTGCTGTTGGTCTGGGACCCCTTGTAAAGCGCTTTGAGTATGTTTAGTGGATATTGCGCTATATAAAAGCTCAACTTTTATTTTTGTTTTAAATGACCAACCTGGGTGGTGCAACAATGTCTCAGTTCCTCTTTGTTGGACCCCTCCGCTGGTACAACACGATTCAACAGGCCAGATTTCAGCTCAGGTGTGGGAACCATCAGATCCTTCTGATTCTTAACACGGATGGAAAATCAGAAAGTGAAAAAAATAAAACGTATCCAAAACATTGGATTCACATGCTAAAAAGGATCTATCAAGGTAAGGGATGGGTAGAGTTCCTTACATTTAAAATCATTGTAAAAATAAAGGAACTATCATAAGACAAAATATTAAAGCTTTTGACAGCTTCTCGATGTTCAGGGATGGGTACAGATAACTCCTAAATCATCAGCAGTCTATTGTTTAACTCTCTGAGGTTCAACATGAGTGAACCCAAACAATTTTGAAGGATTGGCCATCAATTGAAAACTAGCGAGTAAAGGCTAGAATCTGAACAGAGGAATTAAAACAAAATCCCTAATTGTTTCAATACACTAAAATGGATTGTGATAAATTTTTAACTATATATATATATATATGAAATATTTTTAAATTTAATGTGATGCAGGAATGAAAGAGTCTCAAATTTTTTGTTTTTAATTAAGAAATTATTGACACAAAAAAAAACCACAACTTTCTATGACATACAGATAACACTCAATAGGCAAAATATGAAAACATAAATTCAATTACCCATTTGCAAAGTCTAAAAATAATAAATCATGCTTTTCAAACTATTTTTTTAAAAATGTTATTATGAAACATTTTTTAACTAATAAAAAAATTACCTGGTTTAGGAGAACAAGTTCTTTTTCTGCCTGAAAAGTTAAGATAAGTGCTTGGTATTAGTTGCAACATATATTGTTTTTCAGATTGTAGATCAAGTAAACCTTTAATTTCAGTTATTAATTGAGACCCTAACAGATCACTTGACCTACCACAGACAACAAAAAATTCTGTAGACCCATTAAATTCTCAGGAGAGAAAAAAAGCATATTAACTCTAAATACATGGTTTCCAACTTTATT
This sequence comes from Berghia stephanieae, assembly GCF_034508935.2. NCBI lineage: Eukaryota > Metazoa > Mollusca > Gastropoda > Nudibranchia > Aeolidiidae > Berghia > Berghia stephanieae. The sequence continues at coordinate 39,846,532 of NC_088370.1, read as the reverse complement.
TATAGGAATTATCACTCTGAAAAAAAAATAAATAAATAAATAAACTAGAGTATAAAAATAAAAAGATATTTCGATCACTTTTCCACCTATAAAAATCCAAAGTGGAAGAAAAAATCTATATCTGGCCAATTGTGCCCCAAAGTGGTGGTTTGAATGTAAAATTAAGAAAATCAAATAAAACAGTGAACAATCTTAAATTCGAGTAATACCCTTATATTTTCATTTAAAAAACCATGAGTGTCCCCAGTGAAAAAAAAAAAAAGATCTTTAAATCCATGGGGCCCACAAAGTCGCATCTTATAGACTGGACCCAGCTATAAAATCACAACTGGGTTGGGAGTTTTGCCTACAGACGGATATTCCTATTACAATATATATGATTAATTTTATTTTTTTTTATTGTAAAAGAGTAAGGAACCCTCCCCACCTCTCAAAGATACTAGACTAAAATTACTATATATCATGAACTTTAATATTGTAAAATAGCAACACTTCCCATCTATCACACATACCAGACTGAATCAAACAAACAAAATACCGCAATCCTTCTGCCAGTAATTCTGTATCTTTATTTTCTCTTAAAGATGAGGATAATTAATTATTGAAGGCTCCTTAGTTTTCCACATGCTCTTTGACAATATAATATGTCACATCACACTGTATAGCAATGACTATCCCGCACAAATCTTTGGGCCTCTTTTTCGCTCACGAAGTGCCCAAATTCGCGACAAAATAAGGGACGAAGCCGTTCCGTACATACTATTTTAAAAAATTAATTACGAAGCTGTTTATCGATGAATATGACTGAAAGTTGGCACACAGTTAGAAAAGAGGTCATTTTAGATTGTGTCAAGCGACAAAACTCGTACGATTACCAGAAGACCGTTAAAAATAGATTTTTACTCTTTGGAGTACAATATTTCTAAAACTACAAAGAAGAGAGATTTTGTCGCTCATAAGGTTATATATGCTCATTTCTTCTATTTATTTTTCAAATTTCATTGGACTATGATAAGTACTTTCCCCGTATTCTCACAAAACATCAACCCAATTTGCATTTCAATGAGTGAAAATATGGAGACGGCCATTTTGCGCCACCATCGCGCGACACGAAAATGAAGTGAGCGAGGCAAGGCTGCCAAGTGGCCACACTTTAACCTGACCAAATTCGAGTTCAAAAGTGGCTAAATAGAAAATCATATGGCTTTCACTATTAAGACTGGCCAACTTAAAATGAACTAAATTTTAACATACAGAAAATTGAATAGACTAGGATAAATGTCAATGAGACAAAAATAGATGAATAAAATTTAATAAAAGAAACAAAATTATATATTTGGCCACACACGTGGCCATCTGGCAACTTGTTCGCGGTGACTGATGACACAAATCCTCGCGCGCTTTTTTAAAAATTAAGGCGTTATGTCATAGGGATAGTAGATTAATCTCTCTCTCTCTCTCTCTCTCTCTCTCTCTCTCTCTCTCTCTCTCTCTCTCTCTCTCTCTCTCTCTCTCTCTCTCTCTCAAATAAATACTAGAAATAACATAAGCCATGGTCTCACGGGACTGATTGATAATAATTTAGCAGGCATTAGACATTTTTCGTTTGATTTGTATGTGTTGTAGACACAAAATTACACTTCGGAAAAGTTCCAAATGATCAATATTATGTATACTTTAAAACAAAATTATAGTTGACCGTAACCATACAGCTCTAAAACTCAGTGATGATACTCACAAAAAGTCAAAAAGGAGGAAAAGTCTCGGAAAAACGCAAAACTCACCTACAACATTCTTGCACCACAGGAAAGTAGGCAGGATGACTTCTTTTGAGTACAATTTTAAAACGCCCGGAGTCCAGTAAAAGGAGAAATTTTATATATATATATATATATATATATATTTTTTTTTCAAAAAGGAGGTATTTTTTAAAGATTATAAAAAAAAAGTAAAAGGAGGAAATGAAGGAAATATCCGCGGATCGAGGATCTGAGGAGGAAAACCGAGGAAAGGAAAGAAAACCGCGGATTTCCGCGGATCCGCGGAAAAGTATCATCACTGAAAACTATACAAGTTAGAACTTTTCTGATGTCTTCATCATATTTTCTGATAATTTTGCCATAAATTGCCAAGTTTTAATATCTTATTCCACGTATTAAGCGAGATACAGCCACAAACCAGAATAAAACGCAGAAAAAGCGTCCCATATTTTCCGTATTTTTTTCTCTTTGTGAGTCCTCCAAATAAATGACACATTTGAAACTGCATAACTTTGTTATATATTAATGGATTTCCAAAATTCAAAAAGATTTTTACTCAGTGGAGACAGGGCTTTGATTTAAGAGTATTTCCTACAAAAATAGAAAACAAAAATTTTCATAGTCATTGCTACACTGAAGCACATTACATGTGTGGGTTTTAAAATTTTCATTTTTAAAGTCTATCCTCACCACCCCCCCCCCCCCCAACAAATCTATACAGTATAATAATATATATCTTTGTTCTGACTAACATGATATCTTCAGAAATATAACCCGTGTTGAATACCGAATCAGCGCCGCTTGGCGATGATGAAAAAAACGCAAGTCTTTCTCATCTACCACAGTTCACTGGCCAAAAATAAAATAAATAAAATAAAAATAAAAAAGAGAAAGAAAGACTATCACAAAAAAAAAATTAAATTAAAAGATGAACCTTACCTCTAGAACCAAAAAGCGAGCGTGCTCTTGTGCTTTATCAGGGTTCACCTTGATGGTGTGGGCCTTCTTAAACTCATCCAATGAAGTCAGCCTATCGGCAGCAGCAGCAGCACCCTGACACAAGAAAATAATCAAAATGAATTCACAATGAGTAAAATTCAGAGATGGGTTCCTAAAAATACCCAGCCTCCTCTCTCCATCTCCCCAATACCATACACAAAACCAGACTCCAGTTGTTTTTTTGCTACAATGCCATTCTTCACTGTTGCAGCTGTCTTGTGGTGAAAATGCGTACGTGTATAGTTATATCCAGATAAATAATGGGAGAGCGAAATATGATTTGAAGCAAATTTTGTCCCATCGTTAAATAGGTAGATAATGCTTCACTTACTTCAAAATTTGGGATCCTGTAATGACAGGGCCTTGGAACAGAGACCAGATTATTGTCTTCCAAATTGTCCCAAATCTTCCTTCGGATGGCAGCCTTTCCAGTCTCTGAAAAATAAACAATACGAGAGGAAACATGACATTAAAACACATAATAAAACCGTTTACAAAAACCAAAACATATAAATTCAGGGGGGTTATTTCATAGAGCAATTTGCAAATGGAATGCATTACCACCAGAAATTACTGATATAAAAGATACAGAAAGACTCAACAGAGCACTTAACATGATTCAAATAACGGACCCCAATGTGTCTTGTGGATTTTGCAGTGATGGGGATCTTTCTATATAAATTTAAATCCATTAGTACAATTTTTATGTCTAATAAATAAAGACTGATTCAATTCCATAACTCAGTATTCATATTTTAAAAAATAAATAAAATGAATATCTTGCATAAAACCTCTTGAAACAAATGCAGGCTTGTGAACTGCAACACTGACTACATAATACTTAAATTAAACTAAAATAAACTGATCCTTTATAAGATACAGACAAAGCATACCGTCCTCTGGTTTGGCATCCTTACGAATCTGCTGAAGACGCCGGTTGTACCTATAACCCTTCCCACCCTTCATATTATTGTTGGGGGACGAGTCATTGTCTTCTGCAGCCGTAGGCTTGACATTCTCAATTTTAGTCTCGACATCCTCAGTCTCTGCCTTGGCAGCAATGGCATTGTTGTTCTCCATTTCTTATAACTACTTGGCTCTCTGACTGGCACGATGCTCTTCTAACAGCCTCCACCTGGTTGGAGTGATGGCCAGTTGGTCTGCTGTGGAAGGGCCAAAGCAATATTCAATTAAAAATCAGAAGAAGAGAAACTATCGCCAGACGGATTGATAGTCTGGACAGACTCTTTTTCATGAGCGTAATTATTTCCACTTAAATATTGATGAACTAAGAAGATCATCTCCAAACATATAAGTATAAATAGTGCAAGACGTGGACCACCCAAACCCTCACTCAGGCATCAGCATTGGATCCTCGTCAAAAGTAAAAAGGGGGACAGTCAGTCAATTCAGATTGCTCCATGTCCTAATACTATGATCCCTAAGAGAACTGAGTGACGGGTCCAAAAATAAAAGTAGTGTTTTTATGCGCCTCCGTTTGATGGTGTATCTTAGATTGTTTTTATGCACTTCCATTGATGGTGTATCTTAACAGATTGTTTTTATGCACTTCCATTTGATGGTGTATCTTAACAGATTGTTTTTATGCACTTCCATTGATGGTGTATCTTAACAGATTGTTTTTATGCACCTCCATTTGATGGTGTATCTTAACAGATTTTTTTGTTTGTTTGTTGCTTTAGGTCTCTTCCAACACAATTGAGGTTATATGAGAGACCGCTGAAACAAAAAAAAAACAAGCAATCTAACAAAAATAGTACAAATGTAAATCAAAATCATAACCTAAAGATATCATAAGCTAAATTATAAATAACCAAGAACAAACAGGCAGAAGATTTACAGAAAAAAAAAATATCCCCTGTCAAAAATACAATCACAAACCAAAGAAGCAGGATAGGCTAGTAAAGAGAAGAAGAACGAAACACAGACATCAATCTATCGATCGTACCCCATGCCAACCCCCTCAAGATGTTATGATTCAAGTGATCTCCCATCAGACCCGCTATCTTAACAGATTGTTTTTATGCACTTCCATTGATGGTGTATCTTAACAGATTGTTTTTATGCACTTCCATTGATCGCGTATCTTAACAGATCGTTTTTATGCACCTCCATTGATGGTGTATCTTAACAGATCGTTTTTATGCACCTCCATTGATGGTGTATCTTGACAGATCGTTTTTATGCACCTCCATTGATGGTGTATCTTGACAGATCGTTTTTCTGCACCTCCATTGATGGTGTATTTTAACAGATCGTTTTTATGCACCTCCATTGATGGTGTATCTTAACAGATCGTTTTTATGCACCTCCGTAGCACACAAGCAATCCATGCATTTATTATGGATGCTGTGTCGCTGTGTCTCTGCATTTGGACATGATAAAAGTTATATTATGACATCTGTACATCTTTGTTTTGTTATTTTTAAAATAACAAATCAAATGCTGACGACATGAGACCGAAATTTAAAACAACAAAATAGAAGTTGTATTGAAAGTAAAATAATGCTTTAGAAAGACATTTAATATCATGATTTTGAATAGCCATTGAAGGTAAAATAATGTTCTAGAAAGACATTAAATGTTATGAACAGTCAGGTGGCTCCGTAGCACAGTGGACAAGCTGTTAGACTCTCACCTTGAAGGACAATTGTGGACAATTTTTCTTTTATTTTATTGAGATCGAAATCATTTTTTCTTTATAGAAAACTCATGGTGGTAGATGGGTCTATTCACAGAAAGTAGATAAGCCTCTTTTTTCTGTGGGTCTATTTCTAGACCGTGCGTTTACACCCCCAACAGCGGTATATAAAAACGGTGTTAATAATTTTATTAATATTTATTGTCATATTTTAATTTGTACTTTCTTACAACGGAGTGTCTACGTACACGGTAACTTTTGACTTTAGGCAGTTTAGTGAGCAGCAGCAATGGGAGTCAAATTGTGACCCAACTCGCCCATAAGAAAGTTATGACTGAAAATTGCCGTTAGCTTTTACTAAAAGTTTAGAGGGGGGTTCAATTAAAAATGCATAACTTCGTTATAAAGAGGAATGTCGCAGATATTTTGGTATCATTATTTTCGTTACTAACCGGGCACCTAGCCTCGGGTTCTACGTACACGGTAACCTTGAATCTCGCCTTTAATGGGTTAAATTGTATTGTTTGATTTTTTTTAAAAACACACACACGCATACACACACATACAGAGCGAGGTCCATCCATTGCTTGTCTAGTTACCGGAGCTACCGTGTACGTAGATCTTGAGGCTCAGTGCCCGGTTACAGTGTACGTAGACACTGCCTTCTTACAAAGGGGTGTTCTATTTCTCGTCCCATCATTGCTTTTGTTTATTCACCTTAACTACTTCATTCACATATGTCTCATTCGTCCGTGTTTTATTGATAAACAGGAAACCCGAAACGTCCATAGGATGTCTTTGTCTAATATATTGAAGCTCATAATAATTCAACACTTATGAATATTATGACATCGTTATCTTTTCCTTCGAGCTTCAAGCAGCAACAGTTTCGTTAATGAACCAGCACCGCCACAACGGAAGGGGCATAAAAATGCCACCTTTTCAAAATGGAATTTCTCGCTGCTTCCACCGAAGGCAGTGTCTACGTAAATGGTAACCTAGCCTCAGGATCTACATACACGGTAAATGGTTTGCCACTACAATACAAGCAATGGATGGACCTCGCTCTGTATATGTGTGTGTGTTATTTTAAAAAATCAAACAATACAATTTAACCCTTAAAGGCGAGATTCAAGGTTACCTTGTATAAATGTTACTGTGTATGGAGATCCTGAGGCTAGGTGCCTGGTTAGTAAAGAAGATGATACTGAAATATCTGCAATATTCCTCTTCTTTATAATGAAGTTATGCATCTTTAATTGAACCCCCCTAAAACTTTTAGTAAAAGCGAACGGCAATTTCAAGTCATAACTTCCTTATAACTTATGGGCGAGTTAGGTCACAATTTGACTCCCACTGCTGCTCCTCACCAAACTGCCTAAAGTTACCGTGTACGTCAACACTCCGTCCACCGAAACTCACTATATATCACAAATATGTGGGGCAATATGTCCCTATTATTGACAACACTGGTAAAATATATGAATATCAACTGCATACAAATAAAAGTAAGGAAAAGTTTATAAAAATAAAGTAAAGAGCCACAATCAGACTGTTTACAATTACAATGATTTTTGAAGATGTATAATTTACTTTATCTCAATTTCGTTTGTTCATAGTCTTGTTAATATTCATATATTTATGCATTTCAGAAAAAAAAATTGATTATCAATGATCAAAGTTGAAAGAACAATGGTGATATGATGATTTCATGGTTAAGTCGGGCAGTGGCAATGCAAATGCAAAATGAACTGATGATTGAATTCCCATTGAAGGTCTATCTAAATTTAGATGGGAAAATGCAAATGTTTTAAAGAGCAATCAATAATTCTTTAAAATAAATACTTGAGTGAAAATGAAAAGAGAGGGTGACCAGACTCTCCAGTGAAGTTTATCGAAATTTTTTATTTAAAGGAAATTTGCATTGCATTTTGAAATGCAATATCAAATGTTTGCTTGCATCTCATGCTCCGACAATCTCCCTTTTCTTTTCCTTCTTCAAAATATCCAAGTATAAAATGCATTTAAAACATTCAAATCTTAAAAAATAGTTTAACAATAAAAACCTCTTAGTTAGCGTGATAGGAAATATCGGCTTCGGCCACGTTAGATGATTTGCTTGACTGACTTGACTTGAAGGAAATGAATCGATATAGCATTTGCGATCTCAAAAACATGGAATCGATATCGTAATATTTTTTACTCCTTGTCTGTCTTTCCAGTTAATGTCAATGGAATTATTATTATTATTATTATTATTATTATTATTATTATTATTATTATTATTATTATTATTATTATTATTATTATTATTATTATTATTATTATATTATTATTATTATTATTATTATTATTATTATTATTATTATTATTATTATTATTATTATTATTATTATTATTATTATATATTATTATTATTATTATTATTATTATTATTATATTATTATTATTATTATTATATTATTATTATTATTATTATATTATTATATTATTATTATTATTATTATTATTATATTATTATTATTATTATTATCAATTCGTATCGCAAGCAATGTATTTTATAACCATATCCTTTCCTATTCAATTTTTACGCCAAATTTGTTCCCGCTCTGATCTATCAAATAAATGAATTTATATCCAAGTAAATTTTTTAAAATTAATAAAAATCCGCACAGAATAAGGAAAATAAGAGCACGGTATTGTGCATTGTGATCCATCAGTTTTAATAAATATATTAAAGTATCACTGTGACACTAAGATCTTTCAAAACTCAGTGGCACACAGCGTGATGTGTTGTAGCAATGTCCTGCAATGATGTGGTACAAAATATAGCGGTTCTTTATTCAAAAGAATTTTCCTTAACATCTGGACTGTGCTATAGAGGCACGTCTAAAATTTAAATTTTAAAAGAATTGAAAAAGAATTTCCTTCGATTTTGAATGAATTTATTGATTTAAAAAAAATATCTCCTTGTATTTGAATTACTGTGAAAATATGATGGCACATGAGCAGAGAAAATCGAACCTTTGCTTTTTAAGAAGCCGTCTTTGTAACACGCACCTCTCTATTTAATAATGACAAGTACACTACGTGCCGGTACTTTTATACAGAACAATACGATCAATCGGGATAAAATTATAGGCAAATAGGCTTCTCATCCACAACTGAGAGGGCCAGAGTTTTGAGACCATTCCATCACTGACCATACTCAATATCGCTTGATTCTGTCATTCAATGAGGCACTTTTCTATTGAGCCATCCACGCCTTCCCTCAATCTCTTAATTTTGCGCACTGTTCATCTTGTCCCCTCCCCTTCCCCCCCCCCCCCCTCCCAAACGTGAACAAGTATACAAATGAACTGCCCTATATTATGTAGAGTAGCTTCAATAGAGACCAATGTGTACTTACTTGCAGATCTGATAACCCGAATCGTTAGGGTCTCGTTGTTGTAAAGTAAATAATCTCAAACCAAAGCAAAATACTGTATTACATTACAACAATGTTAAAACGGGCCCATGTCGATAGAGATCCCTAGTGTGACGTCACATTTTCCTCGCTTCCATTCTATACCTACTACTATCAAAGATTATATTATTTTTCATACGAGCATGAGCCTCTCAAAATATGATGCGATCAGCATAAAGAAATGACATTTCATGACCAGATTTAAGGTTTCAAAAACAAAACAAAAAAACATTTTTTAACCTAGGAGATAATTTTGAGCACATTATCGAAGTATTTAATGAGGTCAGTGATTGACAACACGGAACTGACTGGTCATGGTTGCAACATGGAGTCTAGATTCGAAACCACGTCATACCTATTGTTCTCTGACGATGACTACCCCCCCCCACACACACACACACACATACACACCCACTCCCACTCCCACAAGGGACAGGAAAGGTTGGGCGTCCGAAACAGAAATGGAAGCGCCCACTGTCTGACGAACTGAAGATGGCATACCTCGGGAGGCCTTCCGAAAGCTCCTACATCCCCAGTATTCTTGTATTTTTATAATGCTCTAACAGGGGGTTTGGGAGGGGGGAAACTTTTTTTTTTTTTGAAAGTCTCCCCCTCCCAAACCCCCTACTAGAACAAGAATACTGGGGATGTAGGAGCTTTCGGAAGGCGTCCCCATACCTCAATTAGGATGCTACCAAGAATATGGCTCGTAGAGCCTCAGTGTTCCGCAAGGAACGAAGGGGATTAAGAGGATTAAGTAATACGATGACTTGAGGGATTCCGATTGCTCAATATCGGAAATGTCTTCGGACTGCTTGTTTTTGTTTGTTTGTTTTTGTTTTGGTTTTTTGCCTTTTTTTGTGTGTTCATAACCAAATTTCTGCAGAGAAACAAGCAAGTAAAAGTAATACAAGACAAGGTGTAATGAACTTTACTGTCAATGGTGGTGAGAAAAACAAGGTATGGACTTAGTTGCATTTAAAAGGAGTCGTCTTTGTGACGCGCGCCTCCCTAAAGTAATATGATCTTGCGAGCATCGAATAAGAAAAGTAACAACATTTGCGACACTCACTTTATGGTGCGCCAATAGACTCACGAAACAGGTGCGTCAGATTACTTTAATTCAGAAAAGTGAGTGGAGCAGGCACTTATGTTGATAACAACAAGAGATGAACTGAAGTGAGTAGGAAAGTGCCAGAAGACAAAAGAGATTTTTTTTTTTTCGCGGCGGTGATGGGGGTTTGAACCAGCGACCTTACTGGTACGACAACTCCACCTGGCCGGTGAGAGCTATCCACTTTATTTCACGGCGACGCACGCGAAGCTAATCGATCATCGATATCGAAACGATTAAATATCGATATATAAACCTCATCGCGAAATCAGCAAGTGACAGGCTACAAAAAAAGTCGGAATCCAAACTTCATGTCAAAATATAACGGCAATCGAAAGGTTAAGTTGACAAAAAGCATGCGAGCACGACACTGTTGGAATACAATTTAAATAAAAATATGATATAATCATGACATCCATTCTTTATAATACAAGAAAGAAAATTCTGACCGCTGACAGTAAATAAATAATAAAATCCCACAACTCATAAAATGAGTAAGACAACAAAAGGCCGGCTTGCTTAATTAATGCCAGTTTGACATTTTCTACACTCATTTTTTAAAAATCTCATGTTAGTTAAGTGATTCAGAAACTTGCCCACTCATTGCGTTCTGTCGTTTTTTTTTTGTTTTTTTTTGTTCTTTTTTTTATGGTTTTTTTTTTGTTCTTTTTTTTTATTCCAGAATTTGAGAACAGCAATGTTTTAATCTATACACACGCTAAAATAATTTTTTCCAAAAACAAAAATGGTAGATAGCTTTGAAAATTTATGATCTTAAATAATTTAACAATTATTTCTACCGTCTCTGATGGACGGCTAATTCAGCATTTTGCGAAAAAAAATATCTGACAATCTTTACGAACTCGCACCTCAAAAATCTGTTGTTACTTTCCTTGGCTCCCTTGAGAAAAGGGGGCTGTTCAGGAATTCAATTATTTTTTATTTTAATCCAAATAATAGAATTATTATTTTGCGAGCATCGACTAAGAAGTAAGAAGGGTACCGACTCTTGCGACACTGGTCACTTTATGGTGCGCCAGATTATTTTCAATGTTATATTTTGAAAAGTAAAGAGGACTTTTTTTTTCATCAATAAATTTAATTCCATTCACTATCGAATGATAGTCTGAATACGCCTTAATAAATCTGTTTTTTTTTATGGGAGGGGTGGGGGGGGGGCAATATTATTCAACAGTAATAGCGGGAGGCCTTCCGAAAGCTCCTACATCCCCAGTATTTTTTTATAATGGTTTATTAAGGGGTTTGGGAGGGGGGGGGGGGGCGGTAACTTTTTTTATAATGTTCTACGAAGGACTTTTTTAAAAAGAATACTGGGGATGTAGGAGCTTTCGGGAGGCCTCCCGTAACAGCTTATGTTCATGTCCACAACGATATGAACGTTTGAGAGTGAAAAAATATGGAGTAGATACTCTAGACAGTGTATGATTATTTTTTTTTTAATGGATAAGCGTGTTAAGTGCCAAAATAAATAAATAGTTCAATTAATTAATAAATAAATGGATAAATAAATAAATAGATTACATCACTCCCAGAGCAGCCGCCCTCCTCCGGCGGGATTGAACCTCGGACTCTTATATCTATATAACTCGTAAGTTTTGCTAACATTGTATGCACCACCGCGACTACTGACTGCAACGGTTGCAAATCTCATTGGAAGTAAATGACCGATCCCTAGTCGAGGAAAGCAAACATTTGGGGATGATGATATTTTCTTTGTGATATTTTTCATTCTTTGTTGGGCTCTGTAATGATGCGTCTTTCCAGATAATCATGGGCCCAAGCAAAAGACGGGAATATGAGCGATGTATAGGAGAAGAAGGGGAGATGTGATCCAAACATATAAAATAGTAAAGGGAATAGACAGGGTAGAGGCAGGATTCCTTAAACCAAACAAAAACATTCAGACACGAGGAAACAGCAAGAAACTGAAAAAAGAACGTTTTAAAACAAATGAAAGAAGGAACTTTTTTTCATCTAGAATTGTAAATAACTGGAATAAACTACAAGAAACCACAGTATCAGCAAAAAATTTGAATAAATTCAAAGCAGAGTTGGAGATAAGCAACATCCTAGGAAACAAGTTCAATTATAAAAATTGGTCCAATCATAATAGATGAGGAGGAGCGAAGGAGACTACACCAAGTCTAAAAGCTCTATACAGAGGTATCCAGGTATCCAGGTATATACCCATTCATTGTCATTAAGTATTAAGCATTAAGCCATTATCTAAGTTTACCCTGCAACGACTTATGTCATTAGGTATTAGGCTACATTCTTATCATTAAAAAAAAAAGAAGATGAACAACGAATGTAATGTATTTTTTAAACAATGAACCACAAGAAAAATCTGTTCGTATGCTATCTCATATTAATATAAGTTTATGTTTTAGATTGATAATATTATTATCTACTTACCAAAGTAATGAATACGGTGTATTTTGTAGTTTTCCACTTACAATGGTCACCTCCCTTTCTAACTTATCCACTTGTATCCTATGACGCTGGTTGTGATCACCGACGTCATAGGGGATTGAATGCACCCATCATAACACAATATTTCGGGAATTATGAATTAGGTCTTCTTATACCATATAATGGTGCGAATATTTTTTTAAAGATAAGGGGTTGTTGGTGGATTATAGAGTTAGGTCGAGAATGACGAGCTTTAAAATAAATAAATAAATAAAGAGAGAGAGAGAGAGAGAGAGAGAGAGAGAGAGAGAGAGAGAGAGAGAGAGAGAGAGAGAGAGAGAGAGAGAGAGAGAGAGAGAGAGAGAGAGAGAGATTATTAAACTGTTCTTTTTCACACCGAAGTTGGCGCGTGAAACCAACTGTTTATTGTGAAGCGCTTCGAAGTACTTGAAAAAGGCCAAACGTCGTTTGTTTTGTATTGTTCATTCATGAGTCAGATTTACTCCCTTTATCTTTATCTCCATTTTGTTGACTCATTTAGACAGCTCTATTTAGCTGAAATTTAATTTATTTATTTTCTGACTATGTCGCTTTCATGTACGCGCACGCACACGGTATTGGACTCACACAAAAAGTCAACATCAAAATGAAATCCAGGGGTGGGTGGGTGGTGTTGTTCTTAGCTTCCTTGACTCCGGAAGGGGGTGCAATGGGACCGATCTATATTCATATTTTCGTCCAACCAAGTCATCAATCACATGATTTGTTGCTGTCCAACGATTGGATATTTCTTCAGATATGTAAACACGCTGCTTTGTTTATGAAAGTTGTAAGCATACACATGTGTCAAGCTGAACAAAATGACCAATCGTGATGTTAGATATTTCAAAAACTGTGAACACTTTTCATTATGTGGGTCACTTTGAGCACATATTCCAATGTGACCAATGACCTCGAGCACATGGAAATGTAATATAGATCATGCCCATTCCGAGATGGGGGTTCTCTTTGTCCGGGACATGAACGCAAGGGACATTGTCCCCACCCCGCCTTTACTTTTCCTTTAAAGAATAAATTATTATCTCATTAGATTTTGGCCAGCTCAGGGCTCCTCATTTGGAAAAAAACATTGCTTAAAAATAAAGTACATATTAATCGCTTTATTATATTATAATGGTAGTTATTATTCTTATAGAGGTGTGGGGGTGGGGTAGCAATTAACCAGTAGACTTTTTGACCAATCAAAACATGGAATTTGTGATACACCTTCACACGTGCTCGGGCAAACATATCTAGTTGTTTATAAACAATAACGTGAATAAAATCGACTTCTCATTGATCATCGTTATTGTTTTTAAACCGCCAAATAGGTGACTGGTTATCACGCGATTTTCTCGATCATATTATAAAACGTTAAAGTTTACACGTCAGTTGGTTCTATTGAACAAGTGGTAGAACAGTGGGTAGTTTACCTAGACACACACCATCGATAGTAAAACCTGGGTAGTTTGCTATGTTAACTGCCATTGTTTACATTATGACCACTGTCCGAGAGGCGTGGTTATCTGAGTGTACGTTGAACTGTGACCCGGAAAGTCCCGGGTTCGAGCCCTTTTCAGGAAATTTCGTTTTTTCTTCTTTGGGCAAGGTTATTCACCCTCGATTTGCTTACTTTGGACAAGGTGGGTGATTCCTGTTGACAGCAAACTTTTGATTGATGGTTTAGAGTGTCTATATTCCTTCATGGAATTCCTTGGTGACGATATCAAACGATGCCGTAGGAAAGGGCGTTATTGAAAAACATTTTATATTATACTAAAATGCGTAATATTTGCATTAATTAATAGCTATCTGGTATAGATAGAATGAAGATGACGTCAAGCCTTTGTTATTGTATTTTGCCATTCGCGTTTGTGAGTGATTCTTATTAAACTGTATTAACCAGACTATAAACGTTTACGATTACACATAATTTTGTGTGTTGGTTCGTTATACTTCCGGATGGCAATGTTATGAGTTTCTTAGCTATCTATACTACAGTAGACTCCGCACTAAATAACACCATGAGAACAATTTCTGGCACATTGAAATCAACTCCCACCTCGTGGTTACCAATAATGAGCGCAATTGCCCCTCCCCATCTCCGAAGAGAAGAGGCGACACAAAAACAATATCACCGACTGGAGAAAACATCAAATACTCCACTCAGAATAATCACCCAATCAGTCCCCGCAACATCACGCCTAAAATCTCGCAAACCGTTCTACAAAACCAAAAAAGAACATTTCAACCTCTCTGATAGCTGGAAAATTGAATGGGAGAAAAACAGTGATCTAATCGAAGACCCTACAGCAACACCACTCCCAGGTTTCTACACACTAAACAGAAAACAGTGGTCCTCCTGTAACAGACTACGATCTAAACACGGTAGAACAGCATCTAATCTCCACAAATGGGGCTATATAACAACACCAACATGCCAAGCCTGTAACGCTCCAAATCAGGACATCGACCATGTGGTACTTCACTGTCCATCAACACCAATAGAGGGCGGCTATCCTGCTATCCACAAAGCTGATGACGACTACATCAAATGGCTGAATGAGTCACACTTGGAGGTGTGAAGACCATACGACACTACTACTACTAGCTATCTATACTACATCTATATAATTTGTTGTCTTTATGAAATGTCTCATTCTTTATCAATTACTGCATCAATATCAATCGACATGTACTTGTTTAATATCGATATCAACATTCGATGATTCATTTCAATATAAAACTGAATGAGAGAATGAATAAATAAATTGATGAATATTGAATAGATGAAGGCTCAGCGTTAGGTCTTTGCTTCGTGCCCAAAAGGTATCCAGTTCGATCACCCTCCGCTGTGCTAGTTTAGCAAGTCACTTCGCCCTTGCTCTGCTTCGCAAGTCAATGCACATAGTGTCAGGAACGCTGGCAACAACTCCTAGAGAATGGGGCCCGATAATGGCAGCGATCCAGCCCCCCGATGCCCGGAGGGAAACGATTACGGGAACTGGCTGAGTAAGATCCGAGAGAGAGGGAATGGGGATACCCCTCTGAAGCGCATTATGGATGGCGCCCCCGTTTCGAGCCGAAATAAATCCCGGCAACCCTTGTACGCAGCTTCCCTGACTACGGACAGAGATGCATATACGAGATGGAAGTCGGTTTGGACGAATTCAATCCCTCGTGGGGGGCGGGGACGTACACTCCTCTAAGCTTGGTGAGAAGTTGCCAGGCTTTGATACCAGTAAGAGTAAGAGGATACACTGCGAATCGACTTCGGTCTTCGCCCTTGCTCTGCTTCGCAAGTCAATGCACATAGTGTCAGGAACGCTGGCAACAACTCCTAGAGAATGGGGCCCGATAATGGCAGCGATCCAGCCCCCCGATGCCCGGAGGGAAACGATTACGGGAAACTGGCTGAGTAAGATCCGAGAGAGAGGGAATGGGGATACCCCTCTGAAGCGCATTATGGATGGCGCCCCCGTTTCGAGCCGAAATAAATCCCGGCAACCCTTGTACGCAGCTTCCCTGACTACGGACAGAGATGCATATACGAGATGGAAGTCGGTTTGGACGAATTCAATCCCTCGTGGGGGGCGGGGACGTACACTCCCCTAAGCTTGGTGAGAAGTTGCCAGGCTTTGATACCAGTAAGAGGATACACTGCGAATCGACTTCGGTCGAGGAGCTGCCTAACAGCAAATGCGCTTCATCAGTGGGGACTTTCCACCTGTCCCACATGTACCCGATGTGGGCAAGAACCCGAAACGGCAGAGCATCTACTTGAACGGTGTGTTGTGACGATGCTACTGGGCGGGTTCGCAACGGTGCACGAGTGCGGACCTGACTTTGCTGATTGGGTCGATCGTCATAACATAGTAGTGTGAGAACCATAAGAGGCTGCTGTTGCCCTAGCTCTGCGGCTGACGCCTGAGTTATTCCAGTCTTCCATTGGAATAGACCCTAGAGACAAATTTCCCCATGATGAATTTGATTGATTTATTTTATGAAAAATCCAATAAATTATTGAAACGATAGATGAATGAATGATACATAAATAATACACAAATAAATAAATGAATTAAAAAAAAAAAAATTAATTAAAAAGTGAATAAAATGATAAATAAATAAATCAATCTAATCGACTTTGGGACGGAAAAGTACGAACCGGAATTTCCTTTCGCGAAAGTAAAACCAAAAATTGTTAGGTATCCTCTTCCGTTTCCTCTCTAAACACTGAAGCTTAGTAAAGTGTATAGTTCTCAAAGGAGCTAAGGCCAAATCGGCGACGTACACTCTTATTTTAAGCTTAAACGTACAATCCACCAAATAATAACAAAGATGGCCCAAAACGACGAACTTGCTTGTGTATATGCCGCCCTCATCTTGGCAGATGACTCCGTCACCGTCACAGTAAGTTCGAACACTCTCCCCCTCATCCCTCCACCTCTCTATCTCCATCCCTCTCTCCCCACCTACCTATCTCTCTTTCTCGTCTTCCTCTCTCTTTCTCGGTCCTTCTCTCCTTCCATCCCGTCCCCCTATGCACTCTCCTCACGCTGACCGTTTCCTCACACTCACTCTGCCTCTTCTGCTCCTCCCTAACTACTTACTCTCCCGCTCCCCCCTCCCTCTCCCTTCTCCCCCACAATCCCTGTCCCCTCCCTTCTCACCCGCTCTCTCTCCCTTGTCCCCACATACCCGTACCCCACCATTTCTTCTCTTTCAGTCTAAACTCTAACAACCAGTCCGCTTTCCCTCCCTCCCTCCCTCCTCTCTCTCTCTCTCTCTCTCCTCTCTCTCTCTCTCTCTCTCTCTCTCTTCTCTCTCTTCTCTCTCTCCTCTCTCTCTCTCTCCTCCCCCCCCCCCCCCCCCCCCCCCAACCTCGTTTTCGGGCGACCTTCCATAAGCTACTACATCCCAAGTATTCTTGTTCTAGTAGGGGGTTTGGGAGGGGGAAACTTTTTTTTTTTTAAAGTCTCCCCCCTCCCAAACCCCCTAGAAGTTCTAGTGTAGGGGGTTTGGGAGGGGGGAGACTTAAAAAAAAAAAGTTTCCCCCCTCTCAAACCCCCTACTAGAACAAGAATACTTGGGATGTAGTAGCTTATGGAAGGTCTCCCTCGTTATCCATCCGCTGTGACTGTGATTGTTGTCAGACATGTCTGAGATTACGAAAATTGATTATTGTAGTGATGGTTCAACTGCCAATGCCAAGGTGTCAAATTGGAACTCTTCAGCTGCATGCGGTGATTGCAGTCGAGCCTCGATTTGTGTGCATACGAATCTCGAATCCTGTCGCTTCTAAAATTCTAATAATTCATTCCTTGGTCAATCATTGTGAAAGGTCCGAGTCTACACTCATTGGCATTTGTTTTTAAGTTTTGTCTTTTCGTGAATTCCAAGACAGGTTAAAATCATATCAAAACAAAAATTACTGTTTTTGGATTCGCGGAAAACAAAAAAACAGGACGAAGTGGTGACAAATCCCTGCCAATGACTTGTCAAGTCCTAGGTTTTAAAAGAGTAGGATTTCCTTAGTTTTAAATAAGGAAATTATACTGCACACAGAAACAATTCACAAAAACATTTGTCCAAGATAAATCCTTGGCAATAACTGAAATCAGTCAATTCGTCATTCTCAAATATTTTAAAAAAGGGAAGAAAGAATTGAATAAAGAAAGAATTCATGAATCGTAGTCGAATGACTGTAAAGTTTATTAGGAATGTTCCACAGCGCTAAGCATCGCTCATGGGCTGTTTATATTAACGATGGATATATTTAGACCTGTAAATTCTCAGTCAATTAACTGAAATCAGTCAATTTGTCAAATTCAAATATTTAAAAAAAAAAGGTAAGAAAGAAAGAATTCACAAATCGTAGTCGAATGACCGTAAAGTAATTAGGAGTGTTCCATAACGCTACGCATAGCTCATGGGAGCCGTTAATATTAACGATGGATTTATTGCCAAGGCTAAGCGGCGCTTTTTAGAATTGGCGTGACTGAACACATCCCAGTGTAATTTCACACAGCCTTCGTTAAATTATTTTTTCACTTTCCAACCTGTCGTGATCCCAACGGTAGCCAATTTTAACTGAGCCGCCGAGCGATAAATTTCACTGTTTCGTCTAAGCCAAAATTGACCACAATTACAAGCTGGGTTTTAAAAATATAAAAAAAAATAAAATGCGAATGCCGGAAGTAACATCTCTAGTAGATGATGGAGACACCTTTAAATCGAAAGTTAGATTTGGATAGATTGCTACAAGCACATTTCGATTGCCTCACATTGTAAACAAACTGGTTGACCGTTTCTTCACTGATTGAGTACCTGATTATAAGGAACAATGGTAAGTAGCCTAATTAATTCCCGTGCAATCAGGAAGTTTTCTGCCATTGTTTTGCTCAAGCCCAAGCGAGCTTGCTGTTTTGTGGCGATTTACCTTCATTTCGATTCTTTGAATTTTTTCCGCTACGCCTGCCGAAGTTTCTTCTTGATAATTCACTTCTACTTAATAATTCAGTGTATTGGCCAGAAGTCATATTTATTTAAGTTTTTTTTTCTCTGTCATTTACTGATTGAAAATCAAGTTTGCTCATTGCTACATTATTCTAATGTTCTCACAATGGCTGAGCTGTTCGTGGATCGCAATTCAGACTTGTCGAGCATCGATAAAGTTAAAGATGTGAGTGTGAGGAATAAATTCAATTGGTCATGGCTAGAAGTTAAAGATGATAATGGTGATTATTTTTCTATGTCAAAAAAAATTCCAGAGGCAGGAATATGACTTTGATGAAGTCATCTTTACATATATCATATATGAATGACATGCTTATTTAGCATTCCTTCTACATCAAATTATGGCAGTCATACTTCCAGTAAGAAATAACACCATTTTAATGTATTGTATTTATCACTCTCCTCTCCATTCCTCTCCATTGATGCCCTTATTTTTTAAAAAATAATTGAATCTTCAGTTTGTCGAAGAGTTTCAGTCAATTTTTATAGAGCTCATTTACAGGCCTATATATTGCCAAGGCTAAGCGACGCTTTTTAGAATTGCAGTGTCTGAACACACCCCAGTGTATTTTCACACAGCCTTCGTGAAATTTTTTCACTTTCCAAACCTGTCGTAGCCAATTGTAACTGAGCCGCCGAGCGATAAATTTCACTGTTTCGTCTAAGCCAAAATTGACCACATTTACTTGGACAGGAAAAGTATGAAAAAGAAAAATTCGAACACTGGAAGTTCGTTATGTAGACACCTTCAAATCGAAAGTTAAATGATTACTACAAGCCCATCTTGATTGCCTCATGTTGTAAACAAATTGGTTGACCGTTTCTAAGTTTCTTCACTGATGTGGGTACCTAATTATAAGGAACAATGGTAATTAGCCTAATTAATTAGTTTTCTGCCATTGCTTTGTTCAAGTGAGCTTGCAGTTTACCTTTCATTTTGATTCTTTGGATTTTACCGCTACGACGAATTACGAAGAAGATTTTCAGTTTCAGTCAATTTTTATAGAGCTCATTTACAGGTCTACATTTTAGGTTTTATAAAAAAATTAAAAAAAAATTGTTGTTAGGATATCTAAACTTTATTCATGCCAGATTTCAGGATGCCTTTTCTCCATTATCTTCTGATCATGGCTACCCAGCAATATTGATATTCATAGAGATTTTTCATTTAGTTATGTATTATTTTAGTCCATAATGTTTTCAGTGTTATCATTTACTATTTTTATATGTGGGAGGATAAAGTTATATTGTCAGACCAAATGAATTATTTTATACTAATAGCAATGATCCCAAACTGGTTTAGCAGAATTTTAAAGCTTTGTTTGAATCATTTTCAAGTTATTTGAACATTTTTTTTACTTGATTATTAATTATTACATTTTTCATTTTTCCTCTCCAGAGTGAAAAACTTTCTACCATCCTTAAAGCTGCTGGTGTTTCAGTCGAGCCTTACTGGCCAGGTTTGTCTTTTAAAATTCCTGATATCTTCCCCATTACCGATAGTTACAGCGCTACAACTGTACGCAAAAAAGGTGCATCATTGTGCTCTTTTGATCAAATTGTGTGTTGGATGCTTTTTTGTTGCCCACATTATGCCTTTTTGTTGTCATGTCATCACAGCACCGAACGAAAGAACATTTAGTATAGCTGAAAATCCAAAAGCCGTTAAACCTCTACCCTCGACAACTATCTGACCCATGACTGGCCTCATTGTGCTACTATTAGTATTAGTATTGGACTATTACAAAGTGCTAGTCCTCGTCCATTGTCTTTAGCCAGAAAGAATAAATATTTGATATAGAGGTGGATGTGTTTGTCTCTCTGTTTTGCAATACATTGAAAATAGAATGGTAACTAAGATGAAATCGATATTTTATAGAACTTGATGATTTTAATTCACAACCAAATCACTCAACTCATAGAAAACAAAGTCAAACACTGTCTGATATGAATTGTGTTTTGATCAAGGATAGGAAAGTTTACTCTTTGACAACAAATAGGAGTCATTTAGACTATAAAAATATATAAACCACAAATAATTCAGGTGTTTCTCAGCTAGATGAGGAAATGATAATGGTAAGAGTTAATCTTCACTTTTGACTTTTGTAATTGTAAGCTGCGCGAGGCAAGTTTATCTCCTTGAATGAAGTATGCGTAATACAGAGGCTCCTACCCTTCTGCTTTTCGCGGAATCATTCCACATAATGTTTACATTCCGCAGTTCTGTATTCCAGGAAAATTTGTGTTTTAGTTTTAGTCAGTGCTGATGGTTTTCCTCGGATCCGCGGAAATCCGCGATTTTGGAGTCCAGAGGAGGAATTTCCTCCTTTTTAAAATTAATTTTCTGGAAACAATGTGCTAGCAATGAGAGAGTTGATGTGTGGTGGAACACACAGGTGCAGTTTCTCACTCTCCAGAAGTTAGAGTATCAATGATAGTCTATCATCTCAATTGCTCTAAAAGTGGGGTTTAGTGCAGTAGAAATGGGGCTTAATCGTTCAACATTTTCCTACTTTTTCACTTTTTGTCACCATCAGCACTGTTTAGTAGAGACATTAAAAAAAAAAATCATATTTCTAAGGCAAGAGTATTTATTCCCTTAGGCTATTATATTTTAAGTTACTCATTTCTTTCAATTTAATTGTGTTTTGGATATATGTATCTTTATTGTATCGTTTCATTTCTGGATTGCAGGTATCTATATATTAGTACATGAACTGTTTTTTATCATTTCTCTGGATTGCAAACTTTTACACATTTGATATTGAATCATTGGAATACTTTTGGATTGTCTATTACATTTTCTGTGTCAAAGCAATGTCAAAGTCAATTACAGTAACTTGATTCCGCTTTTTGGTCTCTAAAAAAATTCCACTTTTTTTTCTTTTTTTTTCCCTTCTGATTCTTCTTTGGGGCTTTTGAGGGTAGGAGCCTCTGGTAAATAAAAGGTTGACGTTTTTTTATTTATTAATACATTGATGATCGTAACATGTTTGCCCCCCTCTTTGCAGGTCTCTTTGCCAAAGCCCTTGAGGGAGTTAATGTAAAGGATCTCATTACCAAAGTTGGGTCTTCAGCTGGTGCTGCTCCAGCAGCTGGTGGTGGTGCTGCTGCTGCTCCTGCTGGTGGTGATGCTCCTGCAGGTATGCCTGATCATTATTTTATCTCTGAATTCTTGTACCCTGCTTTTATGTTTGTCTGACTTTGTAAAATGTTCCCTGTGCTAAAGTGGGACTGAGAGGGTCAATCGCACAAGGCATTACATTCTAATCTGGGTGATATTGGATATTTGTTAGGATTAACTACAGTATATTTCTATATGGAATGCCAAGGCAATTTCATCAACTTGGGTCTCGATTTATGTCTACAGTGTTATAGCTGTCAATACAAGGCGGCTTGCAAAATAGTACACTTCAGGCTTAATATTAGTCATATAAATGGACATTTTTATTTATTTATTTTTTTGTTTATTTAAAAAAAAAATAATTTAAATGGAAAATATATTTTTCTATCAAAAATATTTTCTCAGGCTCAGATTTTTAAAACTTAAATTTTTGGAGGAAAATGATAATGTATTTTCTGCCCATAACTGCACTTCAGTCATCCATTGTGCTCTACATGTTTTGTTTTGATAAATAATGTGAAATTGAATGTAAGCTTCAATATAATAAACGAAAACAGATGTGGACGTTTCGGGCTTCCCCTTTATAAGCAAAATAGAATGAATGAAACATTACAGACGAATGAGAATGTGATCGTGGCGCTGAATAAACAAAAACATTGATGAGGCAGGAAATAGTATGCTCCTTTGTAAAGAGGCATGAATTAAAATAAAATATTAGATATTTATACAAGGTGCAATTAAGTCAAACAAGGGGAGGCAGGGAGGAATTGTGTAGTGCAGTCTTGAAAGTGAAATAGAATAAGGTGTTGAGAAAATACAACGGAATTGGAATTAACTACAAAATGTAAGGGATGTGGGTATTAGTTGTTTTTTGTCTGTTTTTTCATCTATTTAATGTTTATATCATCCTACCAGCTGAAGACAAGAAGGAGGAGAAGAAGGAAGAGTCTGAAGAATCCGATGACGACATGGGATTCGGTGAGTATTTCTCCATATCTCTCTCTCTCTCTCTCTCTCTCTCTCTCTCTCTCTCTCTCTCTCTCTCTCTCTCTCTCTCTCTCTCTCTCTCTCTCTCTCTCTCTCTTTCTCTTTATCTTTGTTTTATTATTTTTTGTTGTTGGCTGAAGAAAGGTTTTGAGCCAGAAATGTTCCGTGTTTGGTATTTTGTTATTTTTTTTTTTTTTTAAAGTTGTTATATTCATTTTTCTTTATTCCTTTTTAGGTTAAAAATTAAGATTTTTTCGTCATTTTTTTTTTTTTTCAAATATAGAATAAATTTCTAATTGCATGTGTTTATCTTGTTCCTACAGTCGTATCAAGTCATAGCTAATGATTACTTATGTACTTAACTAAATACATATAGCGCAATCACATGTGCTTTTTCACTCTCCAATTTGAATTGTAGTAAATTTGACGCATCATAAAATGCTTGCACTGCTCAGGCTTTAGATTTACAGTATTTAAATTTCAATTTATTTGCTCATGCTGTAATGAACGCTAATACTCACAATTAAAATTCTCATTTTTTTTTTTCTCCCAACAGGTCTCTTCGATTAAAGACTGGTAGACAAGGAAATGGGGAATGTTTTGGGAGAATAAAATTGAAAATGTATCAGTGGTCTTAGTTCTTTCTTTTTAATGCTAAACCTGGAGATATCACAGCATAGATCACACAACAGTTGAGTAGCGTCGCTAGCAGTGCATAGCTGCCAACTGTTCTGATAAAATCGGGACTGTCTGGATTTGGCAATCAGAGAAAACTTTGAAGAAAAAAAAATGGACTTTATATTTATATCATGTATGAAAATGACCCTTGCATGTCCCAGGATTATGCTTTTTTGAATAGCAAATTAGAACAAGGAACAGAAAGGCTCTAAATTTAGATTATATTATAATTGTCCGAGTATTCTGCTATTCTGGGTCATGGCGGTATTGTGTGTTAGGGTGTCCCGTTTTAGCTCTTTGGAAAGTAGGCCACTGTTTTGTTCATTATCGGTAACCATACTCTTGAAATTTGGCCTTGCTCCTTTGAACTTGTGCTGGGTGGGGTCCCACGGTGGGCAGGAGGTCGAGGTCGCTTGTCTTCTATTATCCCCCTGTATCTCTGGGTGGAGTTCCTGACCTCCCATAGTGGGCAGGGAGGTACATACTGTGTCTTCTATCCCCTTATATCTGTTTTCCAACATGCTTTCTGTCTTTGTCTTGGAATGAGATTACTTGGTTTTCTCCTGGCTGGGAGGGAAACAGTCAAATACATAGTTATTGTTTTGGGAGTTGATATTTTTTTCCTTGTAAATCATCTCTCTGTTATGTTTATTATATTTGTTGTATTGAATGTATAATGTAAGCATTTGAGTATGTCCCTCTTTGCTGGATTTTGTGTTTCTGTCCGCATGAGACTTATAGATGATCTCAAACTAAGTACATTGGTGGTATGCTCTCGGAATCTACGTCTGATCCCTATTTGTTCCCAGTTCCCCTGTGTCTTACTTTTTCTTGGGTGCTTTAATTATAATTCTAGAACTTTTTACTATCCCATTTTCTTCCTTTTTACTGCCGCTGATATAACCTACATGTGTTACAAACCCCCTGTATTTGATTTCTGAGTTGCTTTCTGTCATTGTCTTGGAATGGGATTACTTTGTTTTGTCATGGCCTATGCCAGGGTCGGGTCCTTGGCTGAGAGGGGAGGGGAAACAGTCAATTTTACATTGTTTGTTTTGGGAGGTGATATTAATTTCCTTGTAAATCATCTCTCTGTTATGTACTTATCGTTATGTTCTTGTTTTGAGTTTGTCTTGTAAACATTTGAGTGTGTTCCTCTTACTGGGATCCTGTGCTGATGTCTAGATGAGACTTAAAAGTGATCTCAAGCTAAGTACACTGATAGTGTGCTCTTGGGACCTACATCTGTTTCCTATTTGCATCCAATTCCCTTTTGTCTTGGGGTGAATGTTTTTAATTCAGAAAAGTGAGTGGCGCAGGCACTTATGTTGATAATAACAAGAAATGAAGTGAGTAGGAAAGTGCCTGTAGAAAACAGAATAAAAACTAGGCGGACCTGTGACCTTACTAGTACGACAACTCTGCTTGGCCATGCCACTGAGATCATGACTGTACCATATAAACTATCACGACGCTGTAGTTTATCTAGAGCCACTCTCCCCCGACTTCTTGAGGTCACGGGTTCAACGCACACAAACGCCGCAAAGTTAGCCAGCATTTAAACTTAATAGCCAATATTCTCAACACAAACGTGTAACAGTAACTCATTTTTTTGACCATCCTAATTTTTTCCTATCTTTATCTTTAACTGGCACCTCTGGTTTCCCCATATATTTTCCAGCAAGTGTCTTGGTAGTTTGACAAAGAATCTTCATGTGTCCTGTTGCTGCTGCTTCTGCCTTCTCTGCAAGTCTTTCTTGAATACCTTCTTGTCTTTCTTCACAGATTTTTGGCTTCCTTAGCTGTGGCTCGATACCACTTTTGTGCATCCAGTCTTGAAGCCCTTGTTCGACTTGCATTCACTTGTTCTCCTCTTTAATCAACTCCATGGTGATTGGACTTACCCATTCTTTATGTTCCGATTCTTTACAATACACCCAATACCTCATGACAAGTTAAGTAGACTTCCTTGATCTGTGTCTAATGTGACTACGTCTATGTCCTCCTCGAGATCAGCTAGAGATTGGAAAACTATTACTTAATTGCAGAATTCTTTCCCCCATCTATAAGTATAAGCGGGGAGGAAACCTTGTGACCCTGGGCTGTAGACAGTCGTAGTAGCGTATGGCTACACCTCCAAATTCATTTCGTCAACCCAGCTTCGAAAGTCATCTTCAGCCCTTAGGACTGTTTCATAGCCACCTTCAATCAAGTCAAGTTACTGGACAGTGGAGGACGATGTGTTCACTGATCTCTGGAACTGCCTGACATTTCCGGCATGGCATCACTGTTCCCAAGTTTCCATCTGCACATATCTGTCATCTGCATTTTTTGCGGCCGCAAATGGCAATTTGCAGCCGCAAATATCAGGGCGATCCGCAAATTTTGGCAAATTTCCCAAAATTGGCAAATCATGGCAAATTTGGGGGAAAAAAAAAGAAGCGAAAACAAAATAACGAAAAAAAAAGTGCGAAATTTGAGAAATGTTGCAGCTTTGCCTGGGCCCAAACCAAGGGAAGCTACTCTCTACGGATAATGATCCTTTAAAATCTTTGTAACAACGCTATTGCATAAATTAATAAATGTAGCCTCCTTAAATGTAATAAATTGTCTTTTATATATGTATTTTTTTTCTGTATCGCGTGTTAATTTTTACTGCAACGCTAAGTTCTCGGCAAATTTTTTGGCAAATTTTTGTCTTTTTTGCAAATTTTGGGGGGTTTTTTTTAGCAACTTTTGGCAAATTTTAGGTCCCAATTTGGCAAAAAATGCAGATGACAGACATATTTGCTGTAGTTCTGCCATGTCCTGTGAAGAGGGATTTGAGAAACCCAGTATTTCCTGGCTGCCATTGTGGAATGCAGGCATTCTTTTAGCTTTAGTGGGATCTTTTATGATGTTTCATCCTTATGGTGTTTCCCTGTCCTGTTCCACATTTCTCTCCAGTTCTCCACACTGGTCTACCATTTTTGTTAGGTGGAAGGTCTTCTCGATTTGAATTTGAGTCATGTTGTTGAAGGTGCTCCCTTTATGATTATTTTTATAGGAGCATTATCTGTGGCTTCATCAATCTTGCATGCATCCTTTGATTGGCGTCTCGTCGTCTAAGACTTGGTGGTGCAATGCCGCTCAGTGTTGGGAGCCACTGAGTTGTAGTTGACTTGAGACATCCTGTTATTATTATTCTTATTGATTCTCTTAATCAGATGTCAATGCGGTTTACATGTGGGCTCCTCATCTAAACATGGGCACAGTATTCTCCCACGCTGTAGCACAGTGCCAAAGCAGACATTCTCAGTACCTGTGGTGAGGCTCCCCAGGTGGTAGGGTGAACCAGGGTAAATCCACCCCCTACTTCACAAAACTTACTCTCACTCTCAATCCCAAGCTAACTGGGGCCTCGTGAATGATGTTTACGCCATAACTTGGTCTCTACATAACCTTGTAATTCAACACAAAAAACATTTTGGTTTTTATACAATACATAACTCACGAGGAAAAACAGTATTACCACAAAAATTTCATCAACATTTATTCGTGGTAAATCCACCCCCCTGAACATTTGTCATAAAAACAATATTGAAATTAAAAGTAAGAAAGTAATTTTGCACCAACTTGATTTAAATTGAAAACTATTCGATTTATATCAGTCATTCCTAAAACAAAATCAAAACTTAGGTTCCAACAGTTTTTCATAGTTTTAGTAAAATCACATTGTTTCTTACAGCAGACATTATCATTAATAAGACAGTGTCCTAAGGACACTGACGTGGGACTTATGACCGTCAAATATCAAAACAACTGGCCTTTCAGCAGGAATCGAAGGGATAAAAAGCTTTTGAAACCAGTCCAATCAAAAACCAAATGCTATCCATTTATCCATCCATCCTTTCTCGTTTGTTGTGTATCTGCAATTTTCTGGTCCATTCTTTATCCATTCAGACCATAAGTTCTTCGCGGCATACATGACATAGTGCGGGGGGGGGGGGGGGGGGGGGGGGGGGGATTACACCATTAGCACTTGCACATCCATTTACAGTAATGGAGTCGCAGCCAAAACCACCAATGACACGAAATAGATGTGAAATATTTTTTTCACGGTTAACCCCGAGTTGCTTAGGGTCCAGGGGCATCCCGGTTTCATCAACATAAGTATTCGATGAGGGCTATTCATCAGGTTGTTTTCCTCAAGTGTGGATTAAACCAAAACACACCATTCCTCCACAATGGTTGCATTTGCTGTAGACTTAGCTCGAGCTGTCTTCATTTGTTCCGGCAGTCGAGAGGTGAGGATAGGGTGTCTCTTGAAGAATCATGAGAGCCAATCCTCAGTTGGCATGCCATTCTTGAATGGATTCTTGGGCTTGGACGCAGCATACTCCCCGACCAAGTACGGAACCTCTTGGTTCGTAAAGGCAAATCCCCATCTCGCCATTATTTTAAGGCACTCGACTAATTCATCTTCTTCACTTGTCAAGTAGGTCTTTCGCCCAGGGCCCATTGAAACATATCTGTGGTTAGGGGATTTGGAGATATCGGGAAAAAATGGGAATTTTATAAAACTTGTTGACTTAGATGTTCTTTACATACCTTCAAGAATATCAAATTCACATTTTGCTTTCACAGATCCATCAGACATCTAAAACGTACAACACATTTAATTTGAAATGCAACCTGTTTTTCTTTTTTCAAAGAAAAATAACGAATACACTCAATTTTTGGTTCAGATAACTTGTTGATCAACTTCAATAACAACTTGCATTGCTTCGCAAACATTGAAATGGATTACGTATTATATAACACTTACCTTTGACTTGGTCTCTCAATGTTTCCCTTTTGACGTTAAAAGTAGAGGCAGCTTTCTTGTACCCCCTTTCTCCTGATTTCACTGCCTGTATGGCATTCTTCATATCCTCCTTGTTAAAAGGCTCTCTCTTTTTAACACAGTTTCTCCCCATTCTGTAAAAGGAATGATACATCGTGTTCAGCTGAGTATGTTATGGATGATGACCCCAAAGTTCAAAAGCATCAATATCAAGAAAAGCAGACTTCATATTGACTTGAAACAGTGGCATAATTCAATTAAATATATGGAAAAGCATTATTTATTAGAACTAAAATAACAACTAGGGGGCGGGAAAATACACCCCCTTGGCTGGTGGATTGAGCCCAAAGTCAAAGGAACTATGAACTGCCACTGCCAATGTAAACGGGAGCTTGAACTTGAACACTGCTGACTCGTGCTAAAACTAATAATACCTGGATACCTCTGCATAGCTTTTAGACTTGGTGTAGTCTCCTTCGCTCCTCCTCATCTATTAATGATTGGACCAATTTTTATAATTGAACTTGTTTCCTAGGGTGTTGCTTATCTCCAACTCTGCTTTGAATTTATTCAAATTTTTTGCTGATACTGTGGTTTCTTGCAGTTTATTCCAGTTATTTACAATTCTAGATGAAAAAAAAATTCCTTCTTTCATTTGTTTTAAAACGTTCTTTTTCCAGTATCTTGCTGTTTCCTCGTGTCTGAATAATAATAAGCTAACATCCGTATCTAAAGACCTATGCCACTAGAACTCATTTTAACCAACAATTAAACAAAATATAAAGTTTGAAAAAGTACAAAGGGTCTACTTACCTTGAGGATGGTGATCTTGACGAGAAAGTAACAATAACAATCAATCGATCGGATGCAAACAACGTGCGTGCAACACAAGAAACCGGAAACAAAGGGGATGTAACTGAATAAATTAATTGCCAAGTGCAGTGGGCCAAACGTTTTTAATTTTAACACATTTATTTCCCTTGATATATGCAAAGGGGGTGGATTGACCCGTAGCCATCTTTATGTTATAGCCTGATACTGAAATCCAAAAGGACTGGCGGTTTGACGTCATTATTTGGTTTTTGCACCGCCTAGTGAGTTGTCGTTAGTTGAACTATTGAATACAACTCACGATTTGTTTTCTTTTGAGGCAAAAGACTGGCATTTTGACGTCATTTTTTGGTCGGTATCAGGCCATAACTTTACGAAGACCACGATTCACCATACTTGCGAGTTTTCTCTTCAGGCTTTTTCTTTTTGCGATTTTATTTAAGTTCCGTCATTGTGTTTGCGACAATTTTGTTGTCTGTCCAATGTAATGCCAAGGTATTTAGGATTGGGTTCTCGGGGTAGTAAATTGGAAACTATTACATACTGAATTTCAGTTTGAACTCATTCGTTCCCCCATCTCTTAGTCTTAGAGGGGAGGAAACCTTGTGACCCTGGGTTGTGTAGACAGTAATGGGGAATAGGACAAGACGAAATGTAGACAAGCGGGAAGTGAACCTGGGTGCACCCTGGACTGGGATATAATAACCCGTGGAGACAAAACCAAGACTATGGTATGTGAACATCAGTGGGGAGTAAACCTGGGACTATGGGCTGGTGAGGAGTGAACTGGGGACTGTAACTAAGATGTAAACAATTAGGGATTGGACAAGAGGGAAATGTGCCCACTTTTTGAGATTGAGATAGACACCCAGAACAATGTGAGGTGGATTGCAGCAGGAAGTGAACCCGAACTATAGGTGGACGTCAGTAGGGAGTAAATATGGGATATTCAGGCCTGTAAATCTTCCGACTATTTTCGGATTTCCAACTGAGATTTTGCTCGATATATTCTGTTAAGTGCTGACATTAAAAAAAATAAAAATTCGTAACGTCAAAAAACATAACCAACAAAGGAGAAAGTTTTATTTCGTGTCTCGAAAAAATCAGTTTTTATTATTATTCCGTTTCAAACGCCGACTTAAAAAAAAACCGGAAACTTTATTTGTTTCGTCAAACAGACAAAACAATTGTCGTCAGCTAGGTATATTATTATTATCATTCCACCTGCACGCTCCACTAGAGGTGGATGTATTCACTGCCACAGACGAGAAAGGGGTGACAGTGACAGTATAGATAGAATGCGCTTGGCCAAGGAGTTCACAACATTGCCATCCGGAAGTATAACGGACCAACACACAAACTCTGTGTAACCATGAACTTTTATAGTCTGGTTAATACAGTTTAGTGAGAACAACTCACAAACGCGGATGGCAAAAACAATAACAAAGGCCTGATTGACGTCATCTGCATACTATCTATAGATAGTTCGAAGTTGACGTCACTCAGGTCTTTGTTTTTTTTGTTTTTTTTTTGCCATCCGCGTTTATGAGTAATGCTCACTGAACTGTATTAACCTGACCAGAAACGTTCATGGATACACACAGTTTTGTGTGTTGGTCCGTTATACTTCCGGATGGCAATGTTATGAGCTTCTTAGCCAAGCGCATAATATCTATAACGCGTAGTCAACAATCAACTAACATGCACAGCGTGTGTTGGGACCGGGCCGTTTCTATTTTGCTACTGGCACACACATAATTTCGACTGATTAATGATTATTTTCCTCCCCATGCTTTCTGTTTCAGGTCAACCGGAAAAAAAAACCAAACAATGGGAAATAAATATTTTTCTTCGAAAGCTCTCAGCGGAAGTATGTTTTGCTCACGACCGTGATTGTTTTCTTTTTTTATTTCTTTTTCCCCCATACACGACCGCACCACCGCACTACAGCCATCTCCTCCTCCTCTTCCTCCTCCTCCTCCTCCTCCTCCTTCTTCTTCTTCTTCTTCTTCTTCTTCTTCTT
Source organism: Berghia stephanieae (assembly GCF_034508935.2). Lineage (NCBI taxonomy): Eukaryota > Metazoa > Mollusca > Gastropoda > Nudibranchia > Aeolidiidae > Berghia > Berghia stephanieae. The sequence continues at coordinate 39,815,075 of NC_088370.1, read as the reverse complement.
CTTCTTCTTCTTCTTCTTCTTCTTCTTCTTCTTCTTCTTCTTCTTCTTCTTCTTCTTCTTTAAGAATTAATCCAAATAAATGAAAGAATCAGCTTAATAAATTAACACTAACAGGAGTGAATATAACGCAGCTTCTGGTGTCGAGCACGAGTAAACACATCCTTCAAAAAGATAGGAATTGTTCTCTTCCTTTCATTTTACAACTGCACGAGTGAACACATCCTTCAAAAAAATAGGAATTGTTCTCTTCCTTTCATTTTACAACTAACTCATACCCGGGGCCTGAAATGTGTGTACTCTCTCAAATAATTGGGATTTTTATTTTTTTGGTACGATCAAATATGGACCTGTTTATTGTATTATAAATGAATCGGGGATGTGTCATGTGTTGGTCTATTTTCGCGTGTTCAAAAAGTTCTGACAATTTTTTCACCAACTATTTACAGACATGGGGATATATATACACTCGTGAGGAGTAAACCTGGGACCACGCGGTGTTGAAACAAGCGGAGAGTTAAGCCAGGACTCAAGAGTAAGCTTGTAAATTTGGGATAAGGACACCTGTGGGAGGTGGACATCATAAAAACCACAGGATATGGACTGCAGTGGGAATGGGAAGTGAACCTGGAACTATGTGAGGTGGACCCTAGTGGGAGAATGAATCCAGGATTATTGGAGGTGAACATCAGTGGGAAATGAACCATAGGCTATGAAAGGTGGACACCACTGAGGAGTGATCGTGGAACCACGGGATAATGGACTCCAAGTGGAGAGTAGACCAGAGGCTATGGGAGGCAGACATCACTGGGGAGTGATCCCGGGCCTTTGGAGGTGGACACAGACTAGTGGGAGATGAATGTGGGACGATGTGATAGTGATATGGACACTTACTTACTTACTTAATCCTCTTCGGGCCTTGAGGCACATAGGGCATCCACCAGACATCTCCACTTTTTGCGATCGGCTGCTTTTGCGGTGGCTGTATTCCAGGACAGGCCTGCTTCCTTTAATTCTTTCTCCATGGTCCTTCGCCAGGTTTCTTTGGGTCTTCCCCGCTTTCTCTTCCCATCTGCTGTCCAGTACAAGGCTGTCTTGGGAAGTGACCCTTTTTCCATTCTGGCCACATGACCCAGCCAACGCCATCTTCTTCTTTTTATTTTGCTTTCAATGCTAGTACAGTCAGCTTTCTTTAATAGATCCACTGTTCTTATTTTTGTAGGCCAAAATAAATTAAAAATTCTTTTTAAACACTTGTTCTGAAAGGCTTCTAGTTTCTGTATTAAGGAGGATGTCATTTTCCAGCTTTCACTTCCATAAAGCAGTACACTTAAAACATTGCTCTTGTATATTTTCAGCTTTGTCTTTCTCATTATTTGCTTTGATTTCCAAAAGTTTTTCAGCATGCCGGAAGCCTGGTTTGCCTTTTGAATTCTGTGCTTGATATCGTGTTCTGCATTTCCGTCGTCTGTTATTTTGGATCCGAGGTAGGAGAACTCTGTTACCTCTTCAATGATATGTTCATCTATCCTAATTTCACTGTCATGTTTTGGATTCACCCTTATGTACACAGTCTTATCGAAATTTATTTTCAGTCCAATTTTCGAGGCGTTCTTGTGTAGTACGTTTAGTTTCTCTGAGGCGTCTCTGTGTGTACTGGAAACTAACGGGATATCATCTGCGTAGTCTATATCTTCCAGAAAGGATGTCAGTGTCCAGCGAATGCCTCTCTTCTTACCATCAATTGTATTTTTCATGAGCCAGTCTAGAGCCAGGATAAACAGAAGCGGGGAGAGTATGCAGCCTTGTTTTACACCAGTTGTTACATTAAAGCTGTCTGTTAAATTGTTACCACAGATCACTTGGCATTGGTAGTTGCTGTACATTGCTTTTATTAAGTTGACTATCTTCATCGGCATACCATAATGGCGGAGTATTTTCCACAGGGACTCTCTGTGTAAGCTGTCAAAGGCTTTTTCAAAATCGACAAAAATAGTGTAGAGGGGGCTGTTCCATTCAATGCTTTGCTCCAGGATTTGTCTCGGGGTAAATATGTGGTCACTACATGACTTCCCTTTTCTGAACCCTGCCTGCTCTTTTCTAAGAATGTTTTCAATGTGAGGTGAGATTCTTTTCAGAAGGATTCTATTAAAAATTTTGCTCGTTACGGACAGGAGTGTGATTCCACGCCAGTTAGCACAATTTCCCAGGTCTCCTTTCTTGGTTATGTTATGGATGATGCCTTTCTGCCAATCCTCTGGTATTTCTTCCTTTTCCCAAATGTTGGTGAACAATTTACTGAGAATTTTGGACATTTCTTGCGAGTTCGCTTTAAGCATTTCCGCACTGATTTTGTCAATACCTGGGGCCTTGCCATTTTTTTGTGGTTGTATTGCCTCGTTCACCTCATGCTCAGTGATTGGACCAAGATTAACCTCTACGTCCATTTCTGCTTCTGGATATCTGTGTAAGAAGATGGGTCTGATCTGTTCAGAAGGTTTGCGAAATATTCTCTCCATCTTTCAATTTTCTCCTTTTCATCTGTGATGACACTACCATCTTGGGATTTTAATGGTTTCTCTTGACCATAACTTCTGTTTCCTGAGAGCTTTTTTGTGATTTTGTATAGCGTTTGTGTGTCTTGTCTTACAGCTGCATTTCCTTCTTCAGTTGCTAAATTTTCTGCAAAATCTGTTTTGTCTTTCCTTGTGGATTTTTTCACTTCTTTATCCTTCAATGAGTATCCACTGGATAGCCTTTCTTTCAGTCGGGGGGGGGGGGGGGGGGGGTGATTTAGCGTTCAAGAGATTTAGTTTGATTGATTTTCTTTGGTTAATGAGCTCCCATGACCTTGCTGATATCCATTTCTCTGTATTGAATTTATTGTGTCCTAAGTGTTCAGTGGCACTTTCCTGCATGACGTGGTTGAAATCTTGGATTGTCATGTTTGTAATATCTTGTATTGCACTGAATTTGTTTCTTACTGAGATATTGAAATTGTTTTGGATATCTGGGATTTTCAATTTATCTGTGTTGAAACGTTTCTCCTTCTGTTTTGCTATTTTTGTTTTCATCAATTTAGTAGAGATTTTGGCTGTGACAAGATGGTGGTCACTTCCAATGTCTGCCAATCGTCTGACTCTGACATCGTTTAAGCTGCGATATGGACACTAGCAGGAATGTATTGTTCCTGGAATGTGAAGTTTTCTCCATAGATTGTCCTTGAAATTTGAGATTGAGATAGGCATATCTGCAACAGCTTTGTTGGGGAGAAATTAAAAAAATCTTGGCTTTTTGTTGTAGTGATAATTTTTGTTGTTAATCTCTCTCTACCACAACGCTTTTCTCCTTCGTGAACCTTTGGACAGTTTTTACGATAATCAATAGCAATTTATTTTCTTTTTTTTTTTTTTAAATTAGAAAATTTGTGAATTTGGTTGCAAAATTTTGGATTTCGAAAAACCGTCATGCCAGATTGATATAACTGAAAAAAAAAATGCTGTGCAATTCTTTCCTTGATTACGCTGAAAAAAATCCCTTCCAAAAACAAACCAGAAACACTGCACAGTTGACAGAAGATACTCCCAGTTAATCATCTTTTACGTTCGGCCTGGAAAATACTAGACAATTCTGTCCATTTATTATGGTGTACACTTAGAAAATCTCGAAAATTTGAAAATTTGAAAAAAAAAACAAACAACAAAACAAACTGCAGATTTTGCGACCGCAATGCAAATCAGAGATTTTTTTTTTTTTTTTTGCGACCGAAGCGAAGCAAAAAACAAAAAAAAAAAAAAAAAAAAAAAAAAAAAAACAAAACAAAACAAAAACAACAAACAAACAAAAAAAAAATACACAAAAAAACTGACATGCCAGATGTAAGTATGTATGTGTGTGTGTGTGTGTGTATGTATGTGTGTGTATGTGTGTGTGTGTATGTGTGTGTGTATGTGGGTGGATGGATGAAAGTGTTTTTTTGTCAGCGTATCTTCTATATGGTACAACCACAGCACATGTAAGCTCGTTACCCTGCAAGCCTGAATTATTTAAAAGACAAAAAAAAAAAAAAAAAAAAAAAAAAAAAAAAAAAAAAAAAAGAAAGAGAAGAAAAAAAAAGAAAATAAACCCAACAAACCAACACATTATGGGCGTAAAGGTGAAGGGCATAGGTCAGTCTTTCTCTTGCCTGTTTTACTCCATTTTAGTATTGAATCTTCCTTAATTTCTGTTAATAAGATTAGCTTTGCCAGAAAGTCAGATCTTTACAATATTTGAGACTGGACATCAACAATAATTTATCCAACTTTTTTCATCTCTTTGTAAAAAGAACAGCGATGATAATATTCCGCGGATCCGCGGAATTTTGGAATTTTCTTTTGAAATTTTCCGCGGCAGAACGATGAAAACATCACCATCATGTTTTGTGTCAAATTTTGACACCTGTGCGCATTTGCATTTGCATGAATTTTGTTGACACTCGCATTTTTAATTTTTATGACGCCTGGACGGGGTGACGCCAAATGTCAAAGTGACACAAGGCCAGTGGTGTCCTTGGATGAATAGATGTCGGGTAGGGATTGGAAATAAAAAAAAAATAATAAAAAATCAATTTATAACTTCTCTGTCTCTCTCTCTGTACCTCTATCTCTCTCTCTCTCTCTCTCTCTCTCTCTCTCTCTCTCTCTCTCTCTCTCTCTCTCTTTTTCTCTGTCTCTCTGTACCTGTCTGTCTATCTGTCTTTCTTTCTCTCTCTCTCTCTCTCTCTCTCTCTCTCTCTCTCTCTCTCTCTCTCTCTCTCTCTCTCTCTCTCCCTTACCCATATTTCTCTCTCCTCCCCCTCTCTCTCTTTTTCTATTTTTTCTCTCCCTCTCTTTTTTTTGTATATCTCCATCCCCCCCCCCTCTCTCTCTCTCTCTCTCTCTCTCTCTCTCTCTCCCCCCCCTAACCCATGTTTCTCTCCCCACCTCTCTTCTATCTTCATGTTATATTTTGAGACGCCATCTTGTCATAGAAAGAGAGGTAAACTATTACAATAAGCAAAGATGATGATCCACTCGAAATGCAATTGTTCATTGTTTATTTTTAATTTGCTCTTTTTCCTTTGTTTATATAGACTGACTATGTAGGCGTGACGTAGTGTCCTTCGCAAGGGGAGTAATCGCTTGTCAATCCAATAGGATTCAGTAGTCTGATGTCACGCCGCCCGGCAACGGCGGCCATATTGGTTCTAAACAAAGAAAATCATCACTTTTTATTCTTCATGCTGGCTAGAACTTTTTATATGTCTTGTGATCAGAATGTGTAAAAGTCAAAACAAGATCAAATTCATGTTTTTTTTTACCCTCTGGATACGCTTTTATGCTCGCCGGGGAAATATTTCATACGGCGTCCGCCATTGTTCCGATAGTTTAGAGCCAGTGTTACTAAGTTACCATGCGTCATTAGGAAGGAAGTGACGTTATGACTGTTGAAGAGTATTGACATATGGCTGCTGTCTGTCATAGCAATGGCCAGTAAATACCCTGTCGTGATTTAGCTTATGACAATCATCACCATCCTCATCTGCAGCGGAAGCAGCAACATCGATATCAACATCGTCGTCGTCATCATCATCATCATCATCATCATCATCATTATCGTCATCACATCATCATAATCATAATCGTCGTCATCATCATCATCATCATCATCATCATCATCATCATCATCATCATCATCATCATCATCATTATCCCCGTAATAGTAATAGTCATGATCAGCATTCCCACCATCATCATCTTCATGATTATTTGTTTATTTAAATATAAGATCATGTTTTCTTCTCTGCTGCGCAGTATTGTTTGTTTTAAAAAAAATGAGCTTTTATATAACGCAATATCCCCCTAAACGTACTCAAAGCGCTTTACAAGGGGTCCTTGTCCAACAGCAACTTTTAACATTTAGGACAAGATATGACGCCTGTAAGGCGATATTATTATTTTTTTCGGACAGGGACATCGCTCTTAACGGCCAGGTACTCATTTTACACATGAGTGAGAGAATGTGAGTAAAGAGCCTTTTCCAAGGATTCAACTATGCGCCGAGCGGCGCTCGAACCCAGGACCTTCCGATCCGAAAGCGGGTGACATACCATAAGACCACATAGCCGCACTTGATTGATGATTCTAATCAGGAGTCAATTGGATTCATTAGTCTGATGTCACGTCGCCCAGCAACGGCGAGCAGTCTGGTTCTAAACAAAGAAAATGGATTATTTTTATTCTTCATGCTGGCTAGATCTTTTCATATGTTATGTGATCAGAATGTATAAAAGTCAAAACATGATCATATTTATAATGATTTTCTCCTCTGGATACACTTTTATGCTCGTCGGAGAAATATCTATTGTTCCGATAGTTTAAGTTACCATGCGTCATTACGAGGGAAGTGACATCAATGACTGTTGAAGCCCAGAAGCCTATGTGTGGTCGTGCGTGCTTGTGTATACATTATCATTATGTAGGGGAGGCTGTGAGCAAATATGTATGAGTCATTTAAAATCCTGAGAAAGTAAGGAGGGCTTTGAAATACAAATCACTACATCCCGGACATTCTGATCCGAAAGCGTGTGTTATACCACAAGACGCACGTCAGCTGTGTAGGGTACACGTTAAAATGGATCCACCCATATTTGGGTTTCATTTGTCTGATCATGTGCTTATAACTAACGTGACACAGCTTACGTTTTATTTTGTAAAATGATATCAAATGATGTGAAAAACTCTTAAAACAGCATCCGGTTGTTATGTTATATTCTTATGGTGAAGAGATGATTGGTTGTGAGATTGGATATTTTAGATAATGACGCCATTTTTATTGACCGGTAAGGGAGGAACAGGAAGTACAGAATCCCTTGTTTATTACAAACGTAGATCGTACATTCTGTACTTCATAATATTATTATTATCAATTATCATTATTAATACATGTATAAACAAGATACAGGTGAGTTTATACTCAACACAGGTTTCTATTTATCAGTATTTCTTTTATTTATTTATTGTTTTGGTCAAATCAGGGCATAACAATCAGTATTGTTTCTCTTATTTTAATATGGTTTGAGGTCCAAAATATGATAATAATATGTCGGAATGTTGAACAAAATAAGGTGTTGTTTTTTTGTTATTGACACAATTAAGGTTTGAATAACTCGAGAGCTACAAAAGATTTCATCAAACGGTTTTTGCTATATGTGCAGAAATTATTCAAGTTTTGATTGACATAAGGTTTAACACTGTTCGCCATTTGGTAACTGAGTTATGACGCCATCAGTATAAAAGGGCAGTTTTGACATAATTCGTAGTTTATTTTGGCCTTGCCCGACATGATTATCGACCCTTGACAGACAACTCACTGAAGAAGCAATCTTTTATTACGTGTCCACAAACGGGTACACAATCACAATGTTCGACATTGGAGGAAACAAAAACCAGATTAGATGAGGTTATCGAGTCGTCGCAACTCACCAAAGGTCAATGTCTGGTGTAAACTGACCAGGGAAAGAGTGGTCGGCCCTTTCATTCTTGACCACATGATTGTGACAACAGCAAACTATCTGGCCATGATAGAATCATAAGGAGTCCCTCGATTTGATTATCTTTTACCTTAACGTCTTTTCACAACAGGATGGCGCTCCCTCTCAGTCAGTGGAATTTGAATGTGAGAGAATTTTTAAACGAACAGTTCCCAAACCGATAGATGGCAGAGATGGTCCAATTTCCTGGCTTCCAAGATCATCTGATCTTACCCCAATTGACTTTTTCTTACGGGGATAATGTGAAGAGCAGTGTGTTTAGAACCCCCGTGAGAGACATGCGTGACATGATAGAGAAAAATAAGAGAAGCCGTTTGCTCTGTCACATTATTTGCAAAATATGTGGGGCGAATTGGAGAGACGCAAGCCATTAAAATGATGGTGGTCACGTGGGACTTTAAATCGGACGATTGTGCAAACATACGACCACAAGTAAGATATGAGAAGAAAACTCTAAAAATAAACTTGAATTACTATGTTGAAAACAAAATTGATGTCGTAGCAGCTATTATTGTGTTATTCCAACATGAAATGTGCCAATGATTAAAAAATAAACACACTGTAAATTACGGTCTATGTCAAAATTACCCTTTTCTACGGATGAAGGTCACAGCTCAGCTACCAAAGGACGCACAGTGTTAAAACGTATATCAATCAAAACTTGAATAAATTTTGCTCCTACAGCAAGAAACCGTTTGATGAAATCTAACATAGCTTTGGACTTATTTCAACCTGAACTGTGTCAATAATTAACAAAAAAAATAATTACACAAAGCATACCGAAAATAGAAACTCAGGATATGTGACAAAAGGGAGAAAAATAATAAAAATGGAAGAATTAAAATATATTATTAACAGCTCGATGTGAATACGAGGAGCCAGAGAGACGTTTGCCAGAGGAATTACATAGTTTTCCTTTCCTCCACTAGCTCGACAAGTCTCCATAAATTCAGTGAAAATAAAGTTTGGAATTTGGATTGCTGCAGATGTTGGAAATATGATTTTAAGGGGGAAAGCATTGGAAAATCATCTCTAATTGTTGGGGAAAATATGATAAATATTTTAAAATCTGGTTGAGGTTGATTAACAAGTCTGAACTTCCAACATTATTTTCTTATACACCACGGTTACAAGCATCGTTGATGGCTGCCATGAGTGGGAAACGGCCTTCGCCACAAAATTTTCCCTCCATGTCGTCGAGACTCAGATCCCACACCATCACTCCTCCATAATTCTTATCCAGAATATATCTGACTTTATTTCTCAAGCTTTTCGGGTTGTCATATCCAGCCCAGTATTTTCCATGGACGATGTAAGGCGCCTGCTGTTTTTCATCAAAGTGTTCCATGGCTCCACTCCATATCAAATCACATACTTCATAGTAAGACAAAAATCCCTGTTTCTTCGTGTAAGTTCCTACCATTGGTATACCTTTCGAAGTAGCACCAGGTTCAGTGTTTAATGTTGACACGAGCTTGAATACTTTTGCGTAGAAGGGGACACCAATGATAAGCTTTTCGGGGCTTACGCCCTTTGCGATCCAGTATTCTGCTGCCCATCTCACATTTAATGTAGGGTTATCCCAGGTGACGGGAAAAAGAGCACTGGGATGGCCAGTTCTCTTTTCCCAGGTGTTATGGAAATCATACGCCATCAAATTAATGAAATCTAATTCAGAATTCAAAACTTGAATATCGTAAGCTTTAACAACGATATCTTTAATAGCGGCCACATTAGCAGTTAGCAAAAGCCTTGGACGACCGGTGGATGAAGCTTCTTGTATGAAAGCTTCTTTCAACTCTTTCAAAAGACAAGAGAATTGCCCTTTGTCTGCAGGATTACCTCCACTTCCCGGATATTCCCAATCGAGATTAAGACCATCAAAGTCACGATCTCGAAGGTAAGTAATACTCGAGTCGATGAAATCTTTCCTGGTGTCTTGACTCATTGTCATTCTAGTAAAAGGACCACCTCCCATGCTTTCACCTCCAACAGCAAGCAATACTTTGAGTTTTGGATTTCTCTCTTTCAGTGAAGTAATTTTTCTGTAATTTCCAATACCGTATTCATTTGTTGTATCGTCGTTATATAAAAGCGGAGCTAATTTATGGTAATCGGTCAGTTTGGCGAAAGCATAGACAATATGTGTACACATGTGAGGGTCGATATCCTCTTGCTTATGTTTCCCGTCTCCAAATGTATACTGTACCCAGTAACAAACTACTTTTTTGCACTCGGAGGCTGGCATGGGAGATTTGGTTTGCTTTTGGTTTGTGGACATCGTGTTAGGTGGACAGGTGTGTCCCGATGTGCATTGAACATTGTCCGACATCTCACAAGCATTTAGCGTGGTATTGAAGCAAAACCCCTCGGCGCAACCACTGAAATACGCCATGCCACTATTACACCAAATGTACCCTTTGCAACCTTCAGGGCTGGCAAAGTTTCCATCATTTTTTCCTTTGCAGAAATCATAGTCTCGAGACATTGCACTACTTCCATTGCCCAGGATGGCAAAGCCCAGAAGAATACTTGCTGTCCAACACATAATCTGTAAATATATATAATATATATATATATATATATATATATATATATATATATATATATATATATATATATATTCATTTTCAAAAGAAAGTAGACAGTTTGTATTTGCTATTATCTCACATAAGAGAAAAGAATGTGGTAGTCTACGTGAAGTGATTCTAGAAAAAAAAAATGGATTTGGATTTTGTGCTGTCGACGTCGAGGTGAACGTTTCAATTACAAAAGCATCATTGAAGTATATATATATATATATATATATATATATATATATATATATATATATATATATATATATATATATATATCCCTACTCCTTTTTGGAAAGAGGTTCCACCACTCCATATGATCTTATATGTCATGTTGTTTTCTTGTTTTGACATGGTTCCCTGCTCTTTCCATCTCATCTCTGCCAGGCCAAGAATATTTATTTGGAGCCGTTTCATTTCTTTCAGAATGTTGTTTAGTTTTCCTTTTTGGGCACAGGTCCTGACATTCCATGCCAAAAATCAACCAAATTTTACAAAGGGCACGTAGCAATCTCAGACAGAGTTTTGCTGGTTAAGCTAAGAGGACCTGTAGTTGACACCAATATTATTCAAGTTTATGCACCAACAGAAGAGGCGACAGATGCAGATATGACAGAGTTTTACCATTCACTAGACAAAGCAAAACGAATGTGTAAATCACAAGAAGTCCTTATGGTAATGGGGGACCTAAATGCTAAGATTGGCAGAGGCAGAGATGGTGACATAATCGGACCACATGGACTCGGAGACAGAAATGAACGAGGAAACATCTGGGCAGATTGGTGTAGAACAAATAAATTAATGATTTCAAACACCTGGTTTCAACAACACCCAAGAAGAACCTGGACATGGCAATCACCAGGGGACAGAGCAAGGAACCAGATAGACTTTATAGCAGTATCATCAAGATTCAGAAATGGCATATTAAATTGCAAAACCTACCCAGGCGCCGATGTAGACAGTGACCATGTCCCAGTTGTTTGTACAATAAGGATAAAGTTTAAAGCTATTCAGAGAACAGCTGGTAGAATAAAGAGGGATTACTGGCTATGCAAAGACAATGGCATACAAACAAAAATGAGAGAAGAATTTGAAAATGCACTCACGATACAAAGCCAAAGTGAACCTGATAATGAAAAATGTGAAAAACAATTTGATATATTCCAAAAGTGTGTCAAAGCAACTGCAGAAAAGCATTTACCAATAGCTCAAATAAACAGCAAAAAGGAATGGATGACAAATGAAATTCTAAACCTATTTGAAGAAAGACGAAAATGCAACAGAGGGTCTGCAGAATACCAAACATTGAACAACCACATTAAATCCAAATGCATCGAGGCACACGAGAACTATCTAGACTGGAAATGCTGCGAAATCGAAAGAGAATACAAACCCAACCCCCAACAAGCTCACCAAAGAATAAAAGAACTATCAGGGAAAAGGAAAAGCAAAGCAGCAGGAAGTTGTATCCAAAACAAACAAGGGGAACTGCTATTTGAAGAACAACATATAGAAAGCCGATGGGTAGAATACATAGGCGAACTGTACAATGATCCAAATAGAAATGAACCACCACTGAAATTCAAAGAACCATTAAGCGGACCAAACATCACCAAAAGTGAAATTGAACATGCCATGGAACGAATGAGGGATGGTAAAGCAACAGGCCCTGATGAAATATCTGTAGAGGTATTAAAAAGCCTAGGAGATCTGGCAATTGATGAACTTCATATATTATTCAACAATATATACAATACTGGGAAAATTCCAGAAGATCTCTGTAACTCTATTTTTATAGCAATACCAAAGAAAGCAGGTGCAGTCAGATGCGAAAATTTTAGAACTATAAGTTTAATAAGCCACATCAACAAAATACTGTTGCGTATAATTATCAACAGGCTAAGGAATAAGATTAACCCCGAAATCGCAGAAGAACAATATGGATTCCAACCTGACAGAGGGACAAGGAACGCAATATACCTCCTCCGTGTTTTAAGTGAAAGAGCTATACAGGTTCAGACCCCACTATACCTCTGTTTTGTCGACTACAAAAAAGCTTTTGATAGAGTATGCCACGAAGAAATACTAAAACAACTGCACTCCATTGGCGCTGATGAGAAAGACCTCAGACTCATGCAAACATTATACTACACCCAGCAGGCATCTATCAAAATCGGAAACTCTACAGGAAATTCCATTCCTATTAAGAAAGGAGTCCGTCAAGGGTGTGTTGCCTCACCAGATCTGTTTAATCTATACCAAGAAACAATCATGAGGGGCATAAATAATATGGAGGGAATAAAAGTGGGAGGTCACAACATAAATAATATAAGATACGCAGACGATACGGTACTCATTGCAACATCAGAAATCCAACTTCAAAAGATTGTTGACAAAGTGGTAGTAGATAGTGAAGCCAAGGGAATGGAAGTGAATATCACCAAAACGGAATGCATGGTAATACAGAAAAACCCCGAAAACAACAACACCTGCAATATAACGATTCACAGCGAGCAACTTACCAACGTAGAAAGTTTTAAATACCTAGGTTCAATAGTGACAACAGATGGAAGATGTAACCGAGACATACGAGCAAGAATAACTCAAGCCAAACAGGCCTTCATGGACCTGGGAAACATTTTGAAAAACAAACAGATGTCGTTCGGGATTAGATTCCGAGTCTTGAAGTGCTACGTGTGGCCAATCTTGTTATACGGATGCGAAAGCTGGACTACAAATGCAGAAACACAAAAGAACATTGAAGCTTTTGAAATGTGGTGCTTGAGAAGGATGCAGAGAATATCGTATACTGCACACAAAACGAACGAAGAAGTGCTAAAACAAACATACCAACAAAGGAAACTAATGCCCTTAATAGTGGATCGACAACTATCCTTTTTCGGACACATAGTAAGGAAAGATAAGAATGAATACCTGGCAAGTTGTGGAAAAATACCTGGTAAACGCGCCCGGGGGAGACAAAGAAAAACACTCATAGACCAACTGAAGGGCTTCACCAGCCTAACAATCCAAGAGCTGTTTGAAAAGGCAAGAGACAGGGAGGAATGGAGAGAGATAATTCATGCAGTATCCGAAGCCTGGACCAGGCATGGAACCTAGAAGAAGAAGAAGATATATATATATATATATATATATATATTAGCTTTTTACAAATGAAACTAGACATATCTTTTTGCCAATAATTCGATACTGGTTGAAGCAAATAGAATGGTATACACATATTTAGAAACTAGACAAAACTATTTAGTTTTCTTTGGTGTATAATTTATTGAATTTGTATAAACCATTAAAAAGTCGCAGATATTTCAAACCAATCATCAAAAAATCGATTTTGCAAATTGAGCACAAAATCGAAACCTTCACATCCGACCCATCTCCGTATTTGTATGTCCACCGTTAGAATTGATAACTGATACAGCTCTTTGCCTCGTTAATGATGACAGATGATGGGCTGTTTCTGCTGATAAATCATTTCAAATATTTTTTCCTCTGATGGACATTTCATCAGATTTTGTACAGAGTTTTTACTTTCTTTCTTTTCTTTTTAAAATTTTTCTTTTCATAAAATACCACATATATTCAATGGAAATGATGTCACGTGACACACAGCTGACCATGGGTTCATCACCCTTAAATTAAATTTGAAACGTCTATATGAGGACATGTATTTGTCGAGCTCTACTCTATGTGATTAACTCACTCAATCCTTGAGATTTTCGGTTACACATTTATCCAGAGCTCAAGCTATCAAGTCAAGTGACCCACTGGGACAACTAAAGAATGACCAAGAGGCCCCTCCATGAAATAAACAGGTAGAAACAACCCTAGAGCCGTCTCCAGTGATAGGAAGGTGGCCACCATTCACAGCCAACCTCTGACAAACAGACATGGAATCAATAATAATAAGTTGAGCAACAGAGTCAAAGTTGTCCCTTAAAGCCAATGTTAAATTTTGCCTACGAACACAGAAGTACTGGCTAATCTAAAAGTTATAAAAAGAAAGAAAAAAAGGGAAAAAAAAGCCAAACTCCCCCTTCCCCCCAACCCCCCCCCCCTCCCAAAAAAAAGCAACTAAGAATACAAAAAACAATAACAAACAAAAAACAAAAACAAAGAACATAAAAAAAAAACAAAAACAAAAAACAAATCAAAAACAAAACAACAAAAAACCAGCCAAAAAAAAAAAAAAAACAAAAACAAAAAACAAATCAAAAACAAAACAACAAAAAACCAGCCAAAAAAAAAAAAAAAACAAACAAAAAGAAACCATCCCGAAAAATCAGCCTGCCTCGGCAGGGGATCGAACCTCCGACCTCCTGATTACCAGTCAGACAGTCTACCATTACTTCACAGAGGTTACCCGACAGTTGGGACGATTGAATTCCTATTTCCTTCACATGTTTTAATGGGGCATGTCAAGAGGGACAAACCCCCCCCCCCCCCCCCCCACAAAAAAAAAACCAACAAAAAACAAACAAACAAACAATAAAAGGAACAAAAAACAAAATCCCACCAAACAAAAAAAAAAAAAAAAACAACATACTAAAACAAACAAAAAAAAAAAAAAAAAAAAAAGAAAAAAAAGAAAAGAAGGAAAATGAGGATCGTGAAAGACATGAAATAATTAAGAATGATTCATTCCATGTACGTATACATACCATTTTGACACGGGTATTGATAAAGAACAAAATCTTCACTGGCACTGGTTTTGTCATGCGAGTTCTCAGTGTGGAGGACGAACGACTTCAAACCAGTTTAAATTGCCTTATATAAGATTATTTTGGGTGCGGTGGGGGATGAGGATGGAAATGGAGAGGGAGGGGAAGGGGGAAGGAGGAGGAGGAGGAGGAGGAGAAGGAGGAGAAGGAGCTGGAGAGATTATTATGTATACAGTGGTCTCCGTCTACAAGCGTGGTCCTCGGGAATCAGTCAGAGAGTGTTTATAGCAGGACCGTACTTATAGATAGTTTGGTTAAGAAGCTCACAACATTGCCATCCGGAAGTGTAACGGACAAACACACAAAACTCTGTGTAACCATGAACTTTTATATAGTCTGTATAATACAGTTAAGTGAGAATTACTTATATATATGTGGATGGCAAAAAAAACAACAAAAAAAAAAAACAACAAACAAACAAACAAAAAAAAAACAACAAACAAACAAACAAAAAAAAAACAAAAAAACAAAACAAAACAAAACAAAACAACAAACAAACAAACAATAACACTTGGTTCTATCTATAGACAGAGACAGATTCTGAATTTTAGAGCTAATTTCCAGAAGTATCTACCCATTAGTCGATAATATTTTTTAAAAATCCTCGGTGTTCTTATTTACTGTTTGCACGAGGATGCTTGTGGGACACGGTTATTGATCAATATTTTTACATAAACTTTAGACCACCTTCTTTTTTGTTACATTATACGACGGCTTAGTAAGTTTGGGACGTGGGGTTAAGAAGTTGGTGATTTTAAAAGTATATTCTAAATATTTTATAGATAGCCTCACACTTTAGGTCGTATTCTTAAAAAGTGTCTAGCCGACCTTCAGTGCTTATGCAAATGAGGTAGGCGTGAAATACGTAAAGGACAATTGACTGAAAGGCTGTTGTTTATATTTGTCACCGTATTTTTATATGTATTAAATTCAAGGTTATTGCCCTCCCATAAATCGCATTGTTATTACAGTGACCTATATATGTCACTGCTTCCCCGGCTTTTTGTGTGCGCCCATGTTATCTATGTAATTAAGTGGAGTTACAAAATCGGAGTGTTCAGTCCTTCACGTCTTCACTTTTTTATCGACTGTTGAAACGTAAGCATCGTTATGAGTATGAGTAGAAAAAATCATATTATTCTCTCACTCTCTCTCTTTCTCTCTCTCTCTCTATCTCTCTCTCTCTCTCTTTCTCTCTCTCTCTCTCTCTCTCTCTCTCTCTCGCTCTCTCTCTCTCTCTCAACTATGCACCGAGCGAGGGTCGAACTCAGGACATTCCGATCAAAAGGCGAGTGTCATGCATATCTCTATCTATCTATCGCACTCTCTTTCTATCGCACTCACTTTCAGTCTTCCTCTCTAATTTTCTCTACCTCCATATACATATTTTATACACACACACACACACACACACACCACACACACACACACACTCTCTCTCTCTCTCTCATTATATATATATATATATATATATATATATATATATATATATATATATATATATATATATATACCCATCTATCTTCATCGCTCCTCCTTCGCCTACCCCCCCTCTCTCTCTCTCTCCTCTCTCTCTCTCTCTCTATCTATCTATCTCTCTCTATCTTTTCTCTTCTTTATTTTTCTTTAAGGCTTTCTCTCTCTCTCTCTCTCTCTGTCTCTCTCTCTCTCTGTCTCTCTCTCTCTCTCTCTCTCTCTCTCTCTCTCTCTGTCATATTTTCTCCCTTTTATCTCTAATTTCTTCTCTCCCTCCATCAGTCTCTTCCTTTGTATTTTCCTCTCTTTATCTCGCTATCATCCTCTTTCATTTCTTCACACACTCTCTCTCTGTCTCTGTCTCTCTCTCTCTCTCTCTTTCTCTCTCTCTCTCTCTCTCTCTCTCTCTATCTATCTATCTATCTCTTCTGATTTCTTACTCTTTTGTTTTCTTAAAAACCCTTCTCTCTCTTTATCTATCTCTCAATTTTATTCTCCCAGCCCCCTCCCTCTTTCTTTCTTGACTTCTGTCACATTTCTTTTCTCCTTGTCTCTCATTCTTCTTCCTCTCTCTTCTTTCTCTTTCATATTTTCCCCCATAAATCTATGTTCCCTATGTCGGGTTGTCTCTTGCTCCTTTTCTGTCTATTCCTCTATTTCGTCGTCGTCTTCTCTCTCCTCTATCTCTCTCTCTCTCTCTCTCTCTCTCTCTCTCTCTCTCTCTCTCTCTCTCTCTTCTCTCTCTCTTCTCTATTATATATATATATATATATATATTTTTATTCTTCTTCTTTATTTTTCTTTAAGTCTTCTCTCTCTCTCTCTCTCTCTCTCTCTTCTCTCTCTCTCTCTCTCTCTCTCTCTCTTTCTTTCTTTCTCTCTTCCCCCCTCCACATTTGTTCTCCAATTTCCTGTCTTTTCCTTCTCTTTATATAGCTCATCCTCCTCTTTTATTCTGGCACCCTCTCTCTTTCTCCCTTTGTCTGTCCTCTCTCTCTCTCTCTCTCTCTCTCCTCCTATCTCTATCTGAATCTGCCTTTCTCTCTCTTTCTCTCTCGCTCTCTCTCTCTCTCTATCTATCTATCTATCTATCTGTCTATCTTTCTCTATGTCTGAGTGGTCTCAAACGCGTTTCATCTGGATATGGTATCAAATACTCCTCTCCTTTCACATTCTCTGATCCATTATTGTTTTTAAA
>NC_088370.1:39780016-39787516 GCF_034508935.2 Berghia stephanieae | reverse complement strand
ATAATAATAATAATAATAATAATAATAATAATAATAATAATAATAATAATAATAGTAAGGATAAAATTATAATAATAATGAAAATAATAAAAATAATAATAAATAATAATAATAATAATAATAATAATAATAATAATAATAATAATAAATAATAAAATAATAATAATAATAATAATCCCGAACTGTCAGAAATGTAACTGTTTTTTTTATTTTGTGCTTTCAAGGTCGACAGTAATGTTCGGTCTGAAAGATAAGAAACGATTATGAATATTTTATCTTTGACATCTTTGACATGACATTGTTCAATGGTGAAAATTACATTAAATTTTTTTTTAGCTTGTTTATAAGGCAATATCGACTAAACGCGCTCTGAGCGCTTTACAAGGGGTCCCTGACCAACAGCAAGACTTAACATTTAGGCGCCTGTTAGGCGATATAACATTATTTTCGGACAGAGACAAAGCTGTTAACGGCCACATACTCGTTTCACACCTGATTACGATGAGAGAAAGTGAGTAGAGAGTCTTTTCCAAGGACTCAACTATGCGCCAAGCGGGGCTCGAACCCAGGACCTTCCCATCCGAAAGCGAGTGACACACAAGACCACATAAATTGATAAATCATAGTACTGCAATAGAGGGTTCGAATTTGACGTCACTCAGCTCTTTGCTATTGTCTCTATCCAGCAATTTGTATGAATAGTTCTCATTGAATTATATCAATCAGACTATAAACGTTTAATGTTACACATAAATTAAAAATTCACCCCATATACCGGAGCATACTCAATGTCACAATTGTTTCTATGTTATATGTTTGTCTTGAGAATATTGTCTATTAAGCTTAACTGCTGGCTAAATACTTCGCGTTGGTTGTGTATGTGTTGGACCCGCTGTCTCCAGTAGTCGATGAGAAAAGACTCTAGTAATGAATGACCTGAGTTTGAAACGATTTTTTTTGGGTTCGTGGATAGCTCATACGGTAGAGTCACGCTCTTACCGGCCAGGCGGAGTTGTCGTACCAAAAAGGTCGCGGGTTCAAACCCCATCACCGCCGCGAAAATTGTTTATTATCTATTGTCTTCTGGCACTTTTCTACTCACTTCATCTCTTAATGTTACACATAGTATTGTGTATTGGTATGAATGTCCGGCTAGCTGTTGTAGTGAGCTTTTTGGAATAACGCATGTTATCTATATCATCTCGGCAAATGCTTCCACCCTCTTCTCTCATTCACTCACTTACTCTCTTTCTCTCTATCTCACGACCCCCCCCCCCCCAACTCCTTCTCTCTCTCCACACCACCAAACCGCCCAACATAAATTTATTATTTTTCATATTCTTCTAGTATGAACATTAAACACCATACATCTCTTTGTTGTCCTCTTTGATTAATTATTGTAGCCATTATTTATTTTTGTGTCTTCGTTGTTTGTCTACTGAAGAAGGCCAAGGACCGAAACGTTGTTTGTCCTGTGTTGTCCCCTTTTATATCAAATTTACTCACTTTACTTATAAAGAGGTTTAAAAAATACGAGAGCATTCAAATAGTGCAATATCCACTAGACGTGCTCAATCGCTTTACATTATAATAATTTACAAGGGGTCCCTAGCCAATAGCAACACTTAACATGTTATAATAATAATAATAATAATAATAATAATAATAATAATAATAATAATAATAATAATAATAGTAATAATGATAATAATAATAATAATGATATAATAATAATAATAATAATAATAATAATAATAATATAATAATAATAATAATAATAATAATAATAATAATAATAATAATAATATAATAATAATAATAATAATAATAATAATAATAATAATAATAATAATAATAATAATAATAATAATAATAATAATAATAATAATAATAAATAAATAATAATAATAATAATAATCATGTAATCATAATAATAATATATTATATTTGTTGGGCGTTCTTCCATATCACGAGGAAGTCCGCAGGGTGCTTTACATGGGCATCAACAATTTCAAAGTCCTTAGATATTTTCCAAATATATCTTCCGATGAAGAATGCCGTATTTCTTTTGGAAGTTTGTTCCAGAGGGTTGGGATATTTCTAGTTAAGGATCGTCCTCCACATGACACGTACGTAAGTGGTCTAGTGGTATTTCACTCGCTTTCAGATCGGAAGGTCCGAGGTGTCACATTAAAGGTTGTTCACAATTATCTTATTAAATTTTATTTTATTAAGAACTGAATTCATCTCACTCCAGTTATATTTCGGTAGGCTTAGATAAACTTTACCTTCTAATATTAGATCGTCTTTCCTTTTATAGCCTTCCCTCGAATTAATTTCTAATTAGTGAATACTTTTCGTTCTACATTCTGTCACGTAGCCACTTATTATAAAAGCTGATAGGTCTAACATTTGACACTCACTTTCTCTCCACAATCTATGCCGGACGGCCAGTCGCTCTATTCCTATATATATACTGGAAGATTTTTATCTTTTGGGACTTTGTAGATATTATATCTACACCATTAAGACGCCGGAGCTTTTAACTTTGATTGTATAATCTTCAAGGATCAAACCCAAGCCCGCTGTCAAAGGACTACACAATAACTTCTTACCAATTGCCTGGAAGTGGAATTTTACGAGTCCAATCCTGTTATCAGAGGAATAGATCATCCAAGCCCATCAACTGCCTGGAAACGTAAACTTATGAACCTGACATATTATCATAAGTTACGTAAAATATTCATATCTCTATTTGTAACTGCCACGATCACTGTTTATCTCTTTTAATTAAATTTCATCATTATTTTTATTTCATTGTAAACAAATCGTTAATTGTTTTTCATTTATAGTAACTAGTAAATTCTGGGGCCTCATTCTACATATATCTTTATGCATAGTCGAGTAGCTCTTTACTCACTTGAGACCATGACACTAGTTTCGAGCCTCGTTCGTCGCACAGTTGAGTTTTTGGAGAAGGCTCTTTACTCACATTCTCACTTAATATAATAATATATATATATAATTATATATAATATTACTTATATTAAATATAATATATATATATATATAAATATATTATAAAAGAGTTCTTTTCTTGAGTGACAAACAGTTTTCCATCGGGTGACGAGCGAAGGGATTGCGTTGGTTTATATAACTCAAATTTATCATATAGATAAGTTGGTTGATATGTTTTGAGTCATTCAAAACACAATATCAGAACAATATCCGCTCTCTAACAGGAAGCCAATGAAGCTCTTTTAGCAGAGTTGTCGCATGATGTTGTGTGTAGTCGCCTAACAGGCTGTGTTTTTGTTGCTCCAAAAGATATGAACATTTTCTAATTTTTCATTTCATATAACTATTGTTGATTTCTAATAGGTCATTTTAAGTGATTTTACGTGATTTTTACATTATTTCTGACTATTTAAAATAGATTTTATTGACATGAAAAGTTTTCACCAGGCCCTGCTATTACATTCAATTTTACTATTTTTATTCAGAACTCAATTTTTGTACCAAGCAAATACTTGCCGTGAACTGTTTTTAAACAGTGACTGTTTTCACCAACATATTTATAGAAACCATAGAGGTGGAAGACGCAAGCAAAGACCAATTATGGTGAAAACTGATCATCGGCCTACCCCTCGTCACCACCCTCCAAGACCACCACCAACACCGACAACAATACAAGTAAACAACACAGTGACCAACAACGCATCATTCGATAACCCACCTTCATCAAATCAAAATAATTTCCACTATGACAACAACAGTTCACATCGTCATTCACCTCGTCACTCCGAATTGCTGACTAGCAGTTCACACACCAACAGCAACAACAGCACACAGTATAATAGAGTGTCAATGTGTGAGAATCACCTACAGAGTAAAATTAAAGTGTCAAACCATATGAAATGTGGCTTATTTAACTCAAGATCAGTCTGTAATAAAAAGACAACTATGGTTTATGAACACATTTTGGACAACGACGATGACATATTATTCATAACAGAGACATGGCTAAAAACGGAAAATTGTGACTACATCATTAATAAAATAAAGCCTGCCGGGTACAATGTGATCAAGAAAAGTCGGAAAGGTCGACAAGGTGGTGGGTTAATGATTATTTACAAGGAAAATATTGCTTACAGAAAATAAAAATAACAACCAAGCCAACGACCTTCGAAACCATCGAATTCCAACTAAAATATAAAAACACGAAACTTAACTTTGCTCTTATTTATCACACAACACCATCTAACAAAAACAAACCAACGACAAGACAGCTTCTGACAGAATTTGAACAGTACTTCACCGATCTATCAACAAAAGACAATCTTTACATCTTAGGGGATTTTAACATCCATGTGAATGACGAGTCAGATAACATTGCATTGGATTTTCTCAATATAATTGAGGCACAGAACTAACACACGAAAATGGAAACACGTTAGACGTCATAATTAAACACAGTGATGACACTGTTAAATAACAGCCACGTACAACGTAACCACATGTCAGACCACCAATCTGTTTTATTTGAATTGAATTTGGAAAAAAACCTAAACCCACAAAAAAAAGACAGTAACATATCAAAAATATAAGTCATTAGATATTGAGAAATTTAAAAATGACCTTATTACATCAGGTCTTACCACCAAATTTGAACATGCATACACACCAGATGAAAAAGTTTCTATTTTTAATGAAATTATGTCTGAATTTCTTGATCACCATGCTCCGTTGTCAACCAAAGTTATCACCATAAGACCTGACACATCATGGTTCACTGAGGAAATTCGGTTGTCAAAGCATATGATACGGGAAGCGGAAGAAACATGGCGGAATATAAGATTCACAATACATAGAGAGTTATATAAACAAGCACGAACTGCAACTAACACTCTAATAATCGAAACCAAAAGAAAACCTATTAGAAACAAGGTGAACAATAGTAAAGGCAACAGTTAGAAGCTTTTAATGTACTGAACGGATTGATGAAAGTTGATAATAGGGAAAAATTACTGCCATCACACCAAAAAAATTGGAACTGGCAGATCGCTTCAACGATTACTTCAGTAATAAAATTTCCACCATTCAATCCAACCTGGACAACACTGTCAACATCTCTGGATATGAAGATAGCTTACCACCTATGTAATGCTCACTGTCCAATTTCTTTTCTGCTTCAATAGAAGAGGTTAGTGAATTAATTAAAATAAGCCCCAAATAAACAATGCAAACTTGATGTTGTACCAACGTGGCTTTTGAAAGAATGTGTAAAGGAAGTTGCACCTGCTATCACTTCGATTGCAAATAGGTCTATCGAGAATGCAGACATTCCAGCCTGCTTCAAGGAAGCTTTAATTACTCCACTTTTGAAAAAGAAAACATTAGACAGCGATCAATTTAAAAACTACAGGCCAGTCTCGAACCTTCACTTCATTTCAAAATTAATAGAGAGACTCATTGTCAAACGTCTCAACAACTACATTAATTTCAACAATCTGCATAATGTTTTTCAATCCGCCTATAAGCAATCACACAGCACAGAAATAGCACTTTTGCGTGCCCACAATGATATTGTCGACCTACTTGACAAAAACGATAATGTAATACTACTGCTGCTGGACCTACGTGCCGCGTTCGACACTGTGGATCATGCAATACTACTAGACCGAATGCAGAGGCTCTTTGGAATCGGATACAAAGCTCTAGAATGGTTTTCATGCTATTTACGAGATTGGTCACAACGTGTTCTCATAAATGATTCCCTTTCACCATCAACAAAGCTGCAATTTGCCGTTCCACAGGGTTCACTGCTTGGCCCTTATATGTTCACAATGTACACAAAGCCCTTAAGCAACATCATCGCGACGTTCTGTCTCAGCCATCATCTCTACGCCGATTATACCCAGCTATACACTCCCATTTTTTAAAGTAAAGGTTTGACAGTTTTTTTCGTTGTTGCCAAGATGAGGATCATTTAGATCGATCGATATTTGAAAGAAGAGTTTTCTGGTCAAATCTTTAAATACGCGAATACGCGTCTTTCCAGAGTATTGCAGTTAACCGGTTAATATTGAATACCGCGGCTATAAGGTCTTGTGGTATGACACTCGCTTTTGGATCGGAAGGACCAAGGTTTGAGCCTCGCTCGGCGCATAGTTGAGTCCTTGGAAAAGGCTCTTTACGCATATTCTCTAACCGTACTCAGGTGTAAAATGAGTACCTGGCCGTTAACAGCGTTATCTCTGTCCGAAAAAAAATATAGTATCGCTTTAGGTCATGTCTTGTCCTAAATGTTAAATGTTACTGTTGGACAGGGACCCCTCGTAAAGCGCTTTTAGCACATTTACTGGATATCGCGCTATATAAAAGCTCAATTTTTTTCTTGTTCCTCACTTTCGTCCTTTGACGTTTTTAATCGGGATATTTACTCAATTGATAAATGCTTAACAAAAGAGAAACCCAACCAATTTTAACGGACTGTGTTCTAACTGTATCTAACTGTGACTGCTTTTTAACAAAAATATTCTCGCCGGATATAATATACATGTACCCGCCATTTTCAACATATGGTGGGTTTTGTGTTCTATATCATGTAGTTTAATCAGCTTGAAAGATGTTCAATTTATATATTTGAAGTATAAATAAACTGATAAATGAAACACAACAATAATTACACATCATGAAATTGATTTTGATGTAAAAATAACTAAAAGACAAGTCCATCACCCCCTGTCCTATATTATGGTTATCATACCAAGACAAAAACTTTGATAAATTATGTTTACTTTGGCCAGAAAAATTAAATTTAATAGATTTTGAACAGAACATTCTTATTTCAGAAATTTTGGCCAGAAACTTAAACTTCTACTTTACACTTTTTTTTGGTCACAAGACTTACTTTACACGTATTGCCTAGAAAACTTCTATTTCGGCATTTTAGTCAGATCACTATTGTTTCTTATAATTTGGCGAAAGACTTTTACTTTACATATTTTGGTCCGATGTCTTCCACTTTATTTTCTTAAACTTATTCTTTGGGTTGGTTTGGTTTTGGTTGACTAAATTACGAAGTAATTCCCGTGACCTTTGGGTCTAAACAGTGAAAAAGAGAGGGTTGCAATTCAAATGGAGGGTTGTAAGCTGTGTTTTCACAGGGAATAGGTTGAATTCTTCACGTTTTGGTGACAGGTCTTCCATTTCATTTCCCTTATCTCTTCTTTTGGGTGACCTTGACCTTGGTCTTGGTTTTGATTTTGGTTTCGGTTTACTAAACTACAAAACAGTTTCAGCGACTTTCAGAGGTAAAACATTGAAAAAGAGTGGATTGAAAATTCAACTGCAGGTTTTGAATACCCTCTTCCAAAACAATTAAGGTTTTGTAAAGAGTATTTTCATTGGAAATTGGTTGAAGTAGGGTTTGAACTGTCTTATTCTGGGGTAGCCCGTTTGCATGTACTTGAGGCAAATAGGCACTTTCAAGGGAGA
>NC_088370.1:39764159-39779917 GCF_034508935.2 Berghia stephanieae | reverse complement strand
AATAATAATATTAATAATAATAATAATAATAATAATAATATAAAATTAATAATAATAATAATAATAATAATAAAAATAAAATAATAATAATAATAATGTAACAATATTAATAATAATAATAAATAATAATAATAATAAAATAAATAAAAATAATAATAATAATAATAATATTATAAAATAAATAATAATAATAATAATAATAATAAAAAATAATAATAATAAAAATAAAAAATTTTAAATAAAAATAATAATAATAATAATAATAAAATTTTAAAAATAATAATAAAATATAATAAAATAATAATAAATAAAAATAATAATAATAAAAATAATATAATAATAATATAATAATAATATAATAAAATAATAAAAATAATAATAATAATGATAACAATATTAATAATAATAATTAATAATAATAATAAAAATAATAATAATAAAATAATAATAATAATAATATAATAAAAATAGTAATAATAATAATAAAATTAATAAAATAATAATAATAATAATAATAAAATAATAATAATAATAATAATAATAATAAAAATATTAATAAATATAATAATGAAATTAATAATAATAATAATAATAATAATAATAATAATAATAAATAATAATAATAATAATAATAATAAAATAAATAATAAAATAAATAATTGTAAAATAATAATAATAATAATAATAATAATAATAAAAAAAAATTAATAATAATAATAATAATATAAATAAAAAATAATAATTATAAAAAATAAAATAATATAAAAATAATAAAATAATAATAAATAATAATATAATAATAATAATAAAGTAATAATAATTAAATAATAATAATATTAATAATAAAATAATTAATAATAATAAAATAAAAAATAAAATATAATAATAAATAATATAATAATAATAATAATAATAATAATTAATAAAAAATAATAATAATAATAAATAAAAAATATAATAATAAAATAATATAAAAAAAATAATAAAATAATAAAAATAATAATTAATAATAATGATAATAATAAAAAATAATAATAATAATAATAATAATAATTAATAAATAATAATAATAATAAATAATAATAAAATGATAATAATAATAATAATAATAATATAACACAACAAAACTAAAGAAGCAACAGCAACGACAACAATGACAATAACGAATAAAATAGCAAAGACGACAACAACAAGTGTTACAATAGCAACAAAACAAACTAATGACTAGAATAGCAACAACAAAAACAGCAACAATAACCATAACAGGAACAACAACAACAAGAACAATAACAACTAAAATAGCAACAATAGTATCAACAAAAACAAAATCAGCAACAACAACAACAATTAAAAAAAGGAAAATTAGCTATGATTGAAATCTTTTTTAAGGGATTTCAACATCCATGTGAATGATGAGTCAAATAACAATGGTCGGCTGTCCAAATTATTGAGGCACAGAACAATGTCCAAATTCACAGAAGCAACGCACGAAAAGGAAAACACGTTATGAATGCCTCACAATAAAACACAGTGATGACACTTTGTAAAATAACACCTACATAAAGTACCCACAATCAGTCACAATCTGTAATTTGAATAAATTTGAAAACCCTTTTACTCACAAACGGCTTAACACATAAAAAATATATATTTATTTAATTATAATAATATATAATTTAAATAATATATATATATTATAAATTATTATTTTTAATTATTTTATATATATATATATATATATATATTTTATTATATATATATTAATAATTATAATTTAAAAATTGAGAAATTTAAAAAGTCAACAATCGGTCTGAACAAAAGTTGAACGTGCTACCAGCAGATAACTTTAGACCGATCATGTCGAATTCTTGACACCAGCGCCGTTGTCCATCATCAGGCCTGACACGTGATGATTCTCTGAGGAAATTCGATTGCAAAAGCAAATGACGAGAAGCGGAAGAAACTGGCGGGGAAAAAGACTCTCGTCTTGAGTTATCTGAACAAGCACGAACTGCAACTAAATCGGTTAGAGACAGGGTGACGGTTAGTAAAACATCTAAGAAGTTTTAAAATGTCCATCGGATTGATAAAGTTGAATGGGAAAAAAAATCACTCCATCACACCAAAACAAATCAATCGCAGAGCTCTTTCATCAATAAAAATTGCCACGTCCATTAACATGGACAATACAGTCAAATCACCAAAAATGCTAAAACCACCTATATCTGCTATTGTCCAAATTCGCTCTACACAATAGAAAAGGTTTGGAATTAAAAAAAAGCCTAATAAAAGTTGAATTTGATGCATGCCCCAACATGTCTTTTGAAAGAATGCGTAGAGGAAGTCGCACCTGCTATCACTTCGATTGCAAATCGATCTTACCAGAATGCAGACATTTCAAACTGCTTCAAAAAGCTCTATATAGCTATATCTTGGAAAAGGAAGATTTGGACAGCGATCAATTAAAAAAAAACTACATGCCAGTCTCGAACATTCATTTAATTTCGAAATTAATTGAAATTTATTGTCAAGCGTCTCAATAAATACCATAATTCAAATAATCTGCATAATATTTTTCAATCCAATCACACACCACAGAAACAGCACTTTTGGGTGTCCACAATGATATTGTCAACCTACATGAAAGACAGGATCATCCAATACAATTGCTGTTGGACCTTAGTGCCGCATTCGACACTGTGGCTAATACAATTCTACTAGACCAAATGTAGAGGCTTTTTGGAATTAGAGACAGAGCTCTAGAATGGTTTACATGCTATCTACGAGATAGGTCTAGACTAGAGTTGATGGAAAACAAAACTCCTCACATGGTTACAAGTAGAAATCCCTGGGACCGTATTACACCAGGCTTTAATTCACTGCGCTGCCTTCCATAGAGAAAAGAATACAAAATCCCATGTTTTGATCCCAATTGCCTTCTTCATACATCACCTGAATACCTTAAATGCCTTGGAAGGGAATATAAACCATGTCGATCTCTTTGATCTGCCAGCTCTTTCCTAATGGAGGAAAACATCCCAAGAACAAAGTTTGCAGTGCAACAACAACAACAACAGTGACGAAAACAGCAACAAAAAGTATACTAAAATGGCAACAACAACAGCAACAACAATACCAACAACACCACCACCAATAATAACAAAAACTAAAATAGTTATAACAATAACAACAACAACAACACCAAGAACAACAACAACAAAAATAGGTATAATAGCAACAACAACAACATTAACAACAACACGTACAACAACAACTTAAATAGCAAAACAGCAATAACAACAACATCCACAACAGCAGAAATAGCAATAACGACTATTTTTGGACAACATCGGCAGCGGCCAAATTTTCAAACTAATATAACAGTGAAACAAAAACTAAAATTAACAGAAGGAAAGCAAAAAAAAAAACATGACCCTTACCGAAGCGTTTAGAAGCTTCATGATGACGATGGCAGAGAGAGAGAGAGAGAGAGAGAGAGAGAGAGAGAGAGAGAGAGAGAGAAGGGAGGAGAGAGAGAGAGAGAGAAGAGAAAGGGAGAAAGAGAGAGAGAGAGAGGGAGAGAGAGAGAAAGGGAGAGAGAGAGAGAGAGAGAAAGGGAGAGAGAGAGGGAGAGAGAGAGAGGGAGAGAGAGAGAGAAAGAGAGAGAGAGAGAAAGAGAGAGAGAGAGAGAAAGGGAGAGAGAGAGAGGGAGAGAGAGGGAGAGAGAGAGAGAGAAAGGGAGAGAGAGAGAGAGAGATAAAGAGAGAAAGAGATAGAGAGAGAAAGAGAGAGAGAGAGAGAGATTGAGAGAGAGAAGAGAGAGAGAGAGAGAAAGAGAGAGAGAGAGAGAGAGAGAGAGAGAGAGAGAGATTGAAAATGAGAGAGAGAGAAAGAGGAGTGAAGACGGAAACAAAATTTTATCCGTATTATAAAAATACAGAGAAAAACTAAACTCCTCCTACTATCTATCAATTACACACTAGTGTCAAATTAAAAACCGTTGTGAATACATTCATGACACTCTTTGACACTTACTTGCGCGTGTTCCACGAAGAAACTCTCTCAACGTGTTTTTTTTTTTTTTAAAAGTGATTTCATGCCAAAGTTTCTCGAAATTTCAAAGATGATGATGATGATAATGATGATGATGATGATGGTGATGATGATGATGGTCATGATGATGTTGATGATGATGACGACGACGACGACGATGATGATGGTGATTATGATGATGATGATGATGATGATGATAATAATAATGATAATATTAATAACAATAATAATAGTAACGGGAGGGGGGCGAAGTGGCCGAGTGGTTAAGGCATTGCACTGTGACCCGGAAGGAGCCGGGTTTAAGCCCCGCTTCAGGCACTTTCGTTTTTTCCTTGAGCAAGATTATTAACCCCCAATTTGCTCAATTGGACAACATGGGTGATTACTGTTGACATCAGACATCTTGTTTGATGGATTATCTATAATATTCCTTCGTGGAATGCCTAGCCGACGATATCTATTGATATCGTGGCGGAAAGGCATAATTGAAATTGATTAATTAATAATAATAATAACAACAATAAGATACTACTACTACTACTACTACTACTACTACTACTACTACTAATACTACTACTACTACTACTACTACTACTACTACTACTACTACTACTACTACTACTAATAATAATAATAATGATAATAATAATAATGATGATGATGATAGTAATTATATTAATAATGATAACAACAACTACAATAATAGATATAATGATAATGATGATCAATGGCATTGTTTCGCGGGTCTTGATTTATTATGGTGGCAAATAATTCACGAGCTTGCGAGTAGGTTATTCAGTGATAAAAAAACAAACGAATTTAATAAATCCAAACCCGTGAAAAATTACCTTTATTCCACACCTCAAAGTTATTTTCTTAGCTATTCATAACTATAATTTGCAAAACACGTCATTTTTCAATGAATTCAAGTTATCTGAGGAAGGGATGATAACAGCCTTGTCTTAGGGAATTCCAGATGAAACAAGAGTGCCGATTTTGGTATGTTTAATGGCAATGTTTTAAAAATGGTCATGAAACAAACAAAAAAAGTCATGTCTAGACGTTACCATGGAAGTGGGATACGAAATTCCAGAATGTTTTCCATGAGCATTTACTAGAATTTATGATATTTTAAAAAATGTTGGCATTTACTTAGACCAATCCAAATTTGGTATTTTTTCCTTAATTAATCTGGCATTGGAACATCGTCCGGACTGTAGGACAACTGGACTGTCTAGACAGGTCGCCTACTTTTTGTTGTTGTGTGCACTGTTCTTTCAATTTTTGATACGTTTGTTTTTCGTAGTGTGTATTATCGGTATAAATCAATGAATGGACAATGAAATTGAAGGCGGCTTTTTATTGTTTGTAAATGTGTTCAAGCCGAGTGTGAGTGCGATTGTTGTGGTTCTTTTAACTCCCATTTAGAATAGAATGTTGTGTTCCTTAAGTCAATAGGCTTCAACAGTCGTGACGTCACTTCCCTCGTAATGACGCATAGTAACTTAGTAACTGGTTCTAAACTATCGGAAAAAATGTCGGACGCCCTTATCAAATGAAGTATTCTCCTTAGAGCATAAAAGTGTATCCAGGGAAGAAAAAAATTATAAATATCATCATGTTTTGACTTATACATTCTGATCGCATGCAATGTGAAAAAAGTTCTAGCCATCATGAAGAATATGAATTACCAATTTTCTTTGTTTAGAACCAGGCTGCTCGCCGTTGCTGGGCGACGTGACATCAGACTAGTGAATCCAGTTTGACGATTATAATGAAGGGTTGATGTTTATCTAGGGCGATAATTTTATTATTATTATTATTATTATTATATTATTATTATTATTATTATTATTATTATTATTATTATTATTATTATTATATTATTATTATCATTATTATTATTATTATCATTATTATTAATCTCTCTCTTTATCTACCTCTATGTGTGTGTGTGTGTGTGTGTGTGTGTGTGTGTGTGTGTGTGGCTATGGTCAGGGGGGGGGGGGGGGGGGGGGGGGGGAGCAGAAGATAATCCAGCTAGAATGAATAATTGGTTGTGAATTTTAATGGTTTTAAATGCATGGCAGAAGTAAACTTCAATTCGCCATTTACATTAAAAGAAAAAAAGGTGGATTTATATTCATGCGCACTAAAAGATATTTTTAGTCGCCAATCAGCTGTTTTTAACACAATTCAATAAAAATCAATAAAATGTGCGCAGTCTTTAAGCGTTGCGTAACTTTTTTTATTCAACGCATTCAAAGCATTAATCACAATTACCTAAGTATTTTCAAGGACATTATAGAGTCTTTCCAATTGAAGGAGTGGAAAAATATACGATTCTTACACTCTTGATTTTTTGGAATTTTGGATGTCTTCCCAAGCGCTGCACGATCTTGCAAGTGCGCGTTGGGAACAGTGTTCGAATTCCCAAACGCAAGAATGTAAGAAATTTTGTATTCTACCCCTCAGTCGATACCGATTTCGTCATCTCTGAGTAAAAGACATTTTCACAAACGAAGTGACTATTCTCACCCCCGGGATGCTAGTCTTCATAATAGTATAAAAAGTAGTCGACAATTGTTGCATGTTTAATCCAAAGGTTGTAATGCAGTAATTTGTTAAGTTTCTTGTCACAAGTTGCACAATTTAAAAAAAAATCAATCAAATCCAAATCGCAAAAAGCCGGCGACGTTTTTTTCGGTAATCCAATCGGCCGGGGGGGGGGGGGGGGGGGGGGGGGTTTGAGAATAGAGGCAGCCTTTCACAAATATTTAAATGATATATACTTTATCTTTTTAAAATATAATTTTAGTGACATTTAAAGTTTGATAAACTGACGTCACAAATTATTATTGTACATTTGATATCATTACGCGTTACTATTTAGTGAGAGGGCTAGAATAATAGTATTTTTTAATGATATGTATTACATTCCATGTTATTGTGCGCCTAGAGCTAATTTGTATGGGGCATGCGCTATATAAATAATTTACATTAATTTTATTATACATGACACGGGGCTTATTTTTTGTTTTTTTTAGACACGAAGAGTTTAATAATAAATTTAAATTTTGACACGCATGGCAGGCACAATCAACAACAGATTTGTCTCTATGAGGCTTCACTAAAAGTTGACGAAGAACGAACTAACTATTAAACACCTGTTGCAATATAAAATGCATAGAATATATGCAGGAAGGGTAAAATAATCACACCATTCGCCACCCGGATATAGCGAACCAACCCACAAAATTATATGTAATCTTGAAAGAGTGTAGTCTGATTGATATATTTTGTGATAACTTATCATCAAAACGGCTGTCTAAAATCAATAACAAAGCATGACGTCAATGTAGTTCCTTCTATCAGATGTATTAATTTTGTCTTACACAGTGAACACTATTACATTATAAGGAGAACACGCATTTAAACACAATTAATTGTTTAGAAATCAATGGTTTATGCGAGTGAACAAAACTAAAAAAACCCACACAATTCCTTAAAACAACAGGCACAACACTGAGATACTAGTCCTGTGTGGGTTGATATTTGTAATTATTCTTTGTTCACCAATCAAGGGACTGAATTTGGTCGATATTGCATTCACTCAATAATATTTTTACATAGTATTTGAATATACGACCGAGATTTGAGTCTCGCCCCGGGGTGCCGCAGGTAGTATATGCGCACGCAGGAGAAACCCTTAGGCTCCCATAAACGTTACGGTTTGCACCGGTGACGGGGATCATCTAGGTCATTGTGACCCAATCCTTGCGTCAGTCGCACATGATTTTTGCCCACACACGATGAGGTATTACACACCGACCGTCACCGATCCCAGTTACTGTCTCTCTATTCTATTTTTCGCATTGCTCACAACAGTGATTACTTCTCACTAAATTATATCAATCAGACTATTGGAAACGAAATTGACGTCACTCAACTCTTTGTTATTGTATTAAGGCTGCCATTTTGGTAATAATTTCTCACTAAATAATACCAATCAGACATTTAACGTTCAAGGTTACCCGTATTTTTTTAAAGTGTCGGTACGTCATCTCCGGCTGGCGAATGTTGTGAGCATTTTCCTAAACTCATATCATCAATAACAGTCCAACGTTTTTGCATCATAAAGAGAGAGAGAGAGTGAGAGAGAGAGAGAGAGAGAGAGAGAGAGAGAGAGAGAGAAATGCTGTATACAAAAAACAAAAACAACTTGCGCTACATTATATATACCGCTATATTCACTAACACCTCTTCCGCACTAGGACAGGACTGTCCTGGGACAGTCCTGTCCCAAAGCTGTAACATATATAATTTAGAGAAATCTTCCGCACCTATTGGGACGAGACAAAACAGTCCCGTTGTGTCCCAAGCCGTTGTGAAATGCTACAAAATCAACGGGACAGGACTGTCTCAGTCCCGTGTTCATATCGTTTGTGATAGTAGAAAAATATAGCAGCCTTCCGCACTAGGACAAAAAAGTCCCATACTTGGCGGCGCCGTGTCAAAGTTGCAATGCCTGTCTTTATTTTCTGCATCCCTACTACTACTACTACTACTACTACTACTACTACTACTACTACTACTACTATACTACTACTACTACTACTACTACTATACTGCTAATGCCACTAATATATTAATAACTACATCCCTTATATTTTGTATTTATTTCCAATTCCATGGTATTCATTTTCCAACAATAGTTCACACTTTATTTTAGTTCACTTTCTATACTGCATTACGCAGTTCCTCCCCGCCTACCCTCTTTTGACACAATTAAGTACGCACCTTTTATAAATTTCTATTGCTCTGTTTTAATTCGCACTTCCTCACAAAGTAGCAAACAATTTCCTGCCCATCAATGTTTTTGTTTATGCATCTTAACAACGCCACTACCACATTATCTAATTCGTCTGTAGTTTTTAATTCATCATGTGTTATTGATGAAGGGGAAACCCGAAACCTCCATTTTATCTGTTTTCGTATATTAAACTGAAGCTTACATTCAATTTCACAGTTATGATTTATTTATTTATTTCAATTCTGAGTATAAAAAAGCAAGAACAATTCAAAAAATAATTCTTTGTGATGAAACCACGTACAGAGGGCATAGCAACACAAAATTTTTCGGCAATTTAAAAACGTATGTTTATAAACATAATTTAAGAAGTGTCACACTTTGTGACACAGCAGTAACGTGTCTAAAACATCTATTCGGTAACTTGTGGGATCAATTATCTTTATCGTTATTTATTTCGGGAATTCTCAATGAAAATATTTTTAAGTAAGTCCTGAGCCACTTGGACTCATTGTAAGACAAATTAGGCCCTTTAGAGCCTTGTAGCCAATGGTGCATGAGTTATTCTGGTTTCAATAGCGTGAAGCGGACAATTAAGGCATTTGTTTGAAAACCTTTGAACAGGACGCTAGTCTATCGCAGATTACTATCCCAGCTTGACAGGTATCCTTTTACACCTGAATGGAGTGAGTGATTGGAGTAAATTTTCTTGCTCTAGAAAGTACAAATTGGCTTCGGTTGGAATCAGACACAGAACTTCTGAGTCCAGAGTACAACGCGCTAACCATAGGCCATCTTGCCTCCTAAGCTTATAAATCCGGAACCTATCCATGTTTCTGTGGCGTTGAGCAGACAGATAACAGTTTAAAATTTAAAATAATAAAATTCATTTTTTCATCCCATAGGGGAAATTTTTCTCGAGGGTCTATTCCAAGGTAAGACTGGAATAACCCAGGCGTCAGCCGCAATGCAGCGCCGCAAATTTAGCTAGGACAAGGTATAACCAGGCGTCAGCCGCAGTGCAGCGCCGCAAATTGAGCTAGGCGAGGTGACTTACTCAACTGATGCCTTTCGGGTACGAACCATGCTGACTTTCTATTATCCTCTTGAATGATGCTAGTCCGTCAAAGATTACTTTCATCAGCGAACTGGTACTCATTTGCACCTGGGTAAAATGAGGTGATTCCAAGAAAGTCATTTTAAGATAAGATCGGAAATCACCATAGAGTCTACGGAATTGACCCTTGAGCAATCTTTGGGTCATTAAAGGATGCACCCAATATTGTTTTCTCTTTCAATTTGTCTTTTTTTTTCCACGTGGTAAAGCACAGAAATATGCAACCTCTATTTCATCCATTACTAGTAGTAGTAGTAGTAGTAGTAGTAGTAGTAGTAGTAGTAGTAGTAGTAGTAGTAGTAGTAGTAGTAGTAGTAGTAGTAGTAGTAGTAGTAGTAGTAGTCGCAGTCGTGGTAGTGGTAGTGGTAGTAGTAGCAGTAGCAATAACATTACTCTTACTATAAGAATATTTCATGATTATATAAATCTTATGTAAACAAATCCCATTGTACAGTGTAAAAAATCATTATCGTCATGTCGTATCTTATGTTGATTCATAAAATGTGAATTATTAGAGTTGCAATTGCCTACAAATAAACTTTTGAATCTTGTAAAAAAAAAAAAATACTGCATTCGCGCAGGTGTGTCCTGGGACAGTCCTGTCCTAGTGCGGAACCCCTTTTGAATAGAAGTTTTCTCCAGTGGGACAGGACAAATTTGTCCCGGGACAGTTTTGTCCTAGTGCGGAAGGAGGGTAAGGGTCCTTGGCCAACAGCAAAATGTTAGACGAGACCTGACCTCTGTTAAACCCCCCATAGACGCTGGCATCCGCTGATCGCGGTACGGATGACCTCGTCGCTGTGACCCGATCCCTGCGTTTATCGCAGATGATTTTTGCCCACACACGGGGAGATATTTTTTTGAGGCGATCGGCGATCGGGGGCGTGGCAGTATAAAAAAGTGGACAATTTTTTCGGATTTTCGCTGTTTTCACGTCGGATTCGTGATCAGCGTCAAATTTACAGTAGGTTTGATACGAAGAACTGTGTGTTTACTCCAAAAATTGGTGAAATTAGAAATAAATTTTAATTAATAGTGAGGCTATGTGGCCGACAGAACCGATTCCAGTTACTGTCTGTTATTCTATCTTTCGTCTTGCGCACAATAGTGATTACTTCTCACTAAATTATATCAATTAGACTGTAGAAGGAACGAAATTGACATCATTCCACTCTTTGTTATTGTATTAAGGCAGTCATTTTGGTAATTAGTTCTCACTAAATTATATCAATCAGACTTTTAACGTTCAAGGTTACTCGTAGTTTTGTGTGACGGTACGTTATTTCCGACTGGTGGATGTTGTGAGCATTTTAGCTAAACTCATAGCATCAATGACCGTCCAAGATATTCGCATCATATGTAGCAATAGCTATAAGAGAGAGAGAGAGAGAGAGAGAGAGAGAGAGAGAGAGAGAGAGAAAGAGAGAAAAATTTACTTGCGCTATATATACCACTATATTCAATAAAGGTGCTCAAATCACTTTATAAGGGTCTTTGGCCAACATAAAAACATGTTAGACGAGACATGACTGCTAAGCGATATTGCAATTGTTTCCCGACAGAGACGACGCTGTAAACAGCGAAGTACTCATTTTAACAGTGAACAAGGTGAGAGAATGCGAGTAAAGAGCCTTTTCCAAGGACTCAATTATGCGCCACTCAGAGCGGGACTCGAATCCAGTACCATCCGATCCAAATGCGAGTGTCATTTCACAAGACCACATGCATAGACGCACAGAAAAGTGATGAGAGAATAGATTCATATGTATTGAAGGAGGAGAGAGCGGATGGAGTGAGTAAAATTATTGGATATATATATTATATATATATATATATATATATATATATATATATATATATATATAGAAAGAACCAAATTGACGTTACTCATCTCTTTTTATTGATTTTAGACACCCATTAAACTATATCAGACTATAAACGTTCAAGGTTCCATGCAGATGTGTCTGCTGGCGCGTTATTTCTGGCTGAGATCTTTGTGAGTATTTTACTTTAACACATAGCATCAATAGAAAGAATGGAGTTGACGTCACTCAACACATTGTTATTGCTTTTAGACAGTCATTTTAATAATAAACTTATCACTAAATTATATCAATCAGACTCTAAAAGTTCGAGGTTACACTGTTTTGTGTGTTAGTATGTTATACCCCGATGGAGATGTTGTGAGTATTTTTCCAATACGCATAACATCAATACATTTGCAATCAGATTTAATTTTAAAAGCAACGTAAACCACGGAATTGTTTCAATTTTGTGGACAATAAAGATATATGATCTATTATCATCCTCATCATCATCATCATCATCATCATCATCATCATCATCATCATCATCATCATCATCATCATCATCATCATCTTCTTCTTCTTTCTTCTTCTTCTTCTTCTTCTTCTTCTTCTTCTTCTTCTTCTTCTTCTTCTTATTATTATTATTATTATTATTATATGTTAAGCGGGCACTCGTCGGGACTACCCGCACCCCCTCCCCACACCAACACCCACCTATTTTTCTTTCTTTTTTTTTATCTTTGTAGTCAAGGTTAAATCCAGTTTTGTGTCTTGGCATCAATACCCTCCCCCCCCTATCATCATGTAGTCAAGGCCCTTTTGGCATCTGCCAATACCAAATATCTGTGTCAAGGTCGACATGATGTTGCGTCAACGGTTGAGGATTAAATAAAAAGACAAAAAAAAAAAAAAAAAAAAAAAAAGAAAAGGAATACAGTCATTTAATAATAATAATAATAATAATAATAATAATAATATAATAATAATAATAATAATAATAATAATATATAATAATAATAATAACAACAACAATAATAATAATAATAATAATAATAATAATAATAATATATAATAATAATAATAATAATAATAATAATAATAATAATAATAAAAAAATACTATACTACTACTACTACTACTACTACTACTACTACTAACTACTACTACTACTACTACTACTATACTACTACTACTACTATACTATATAATAATAATATAATAATATAATAATAATATAATAATAATAATAATAATAAAAATAATAATAATAATAATAATAATATAAAAAAACTACTACTTACTACTACTACTACTACTACTACTACTACTACTACTACTATACTACTACTACTACTAACTACTATACTATAATAATAATAATAATAATAATAATAATAATAATAATAATAATAATAATAATGATAACTGGCAGATCATGCAATGACATTTGAAGTTACGAAAATCCAAAAACTATTTCTTATTTTTTATGAAATCCATGATAAATTTTAACCCTCTCCTTACCACCTACAGCAAAATCGTCACATTTGTTATGACATAAAATACATTTTTTCTTATTTAGATTTATTTTGTATATCACAATGATCTTTCTTAAATTAATAACATAAAGTTGTTTTGAGTTTGTTTGAGTTTAAAAAATCATTTTTTTTGCTGGGTAAGCCTGCCATTTTGGCGAAAATAGTGGAAATGATCGGTAAGGAGAGAGTTAAGGTGTGATCAAGAACGAAACCTTATGTTCATCTCTTCCAGACTCAAAATCTATAAAAATGTTATTTAAAAAAGTAATAACACAGTATATATTTGGCCCAATATCCAATAGACGTGCTCAAAGCGCTTTACAAGGGGTCCCAACCCAACAGCAATGCTAAACATGAAGGACGAGACATGACTGAACCCTGTCGGGCGATATTACAATTTTTCTCCGACAAAGACAACGAACGGCCATGTACTCATTTTACACCTGAATGCGGTGAGAGAATGTGAGTAAAGAGCCTTTTCCAAGAACACAACTCTACGCCACTCAGAGCGGGTCTCGAAACCTGGACTTTCCGATCCGAAAGCCATCACAGAACAAGGAGGGATACTGTTCTGTAGACAAAATAGCCTTACTGTTAATTACAATCTATTTCTAATTTTAACGAATCTGACGTGAAAACAGCGAATATCCGAAAAAAATTGTCCACTTTTTATACTGTCACGCCCCCGATAGCCAATCGCCTCGAAAAATATTAAGCAAGGCTGGATTTGCGAGCGAACGACCGTCCCTGCCCTCCGCTTGTCGCCCAGGCATTTGACCATACACATTGCGATTTCACTACGATTTGCTCAGTCATGCATGTCCAAGATCGTCACTCGTAGAAAACACAACGTGTATGGGGCCTTTAAAAGGCCCCTATAGAAGTTATGTATTGTACCGGTGGCGGCTCTCGTCTAGGTCAGCGTGACCCAATCCGTGCGTCAGTCACACATGATTTTTGTCCACACACGTGAGGTTTTGCACACCGACCGTCACCAGTCCCAGTCACTGTCTCTCGATTCTATTTTTCGTCTTGCTCACAATAGTGATTACTTCTCACTAAATTATATCAATCTGACTATTGAAGGAATGAAATTGACGTCACTCAACTCTTTATTATTGTATTAAGGCAGCCATATTGGTAATTAGTTCTCACTAATTATATCAATTAGACTTTTAACGTTCAAGGTTACTCGTAGTTTTGTGTGTTGGTACGTTATTTCCGACTGGTCGATGTTGTGAGCATTTACATAAACTCATAGCATCAATAACCGTCCAACGTTCTCACATCATATGTAGTAATAGCTATAATAATGAAACATTTGGAGAGAGAGATGGAGATAGATAGATAGATAGATAGATAGATAGAGAGAGAGAGAGAGAGAGAGAGAGAGAGAGAGAGAGAGAGAGAGAGAGAGAGAGAGAGAGAGAGAGAGATTGAGGGAGGGGGTGCTGTATACCAAGAAAAAAACCCAGATAAAAACAAAATAACTTGCGCTTTTATACATTGCGCATTTTTCACTAAAGGTGCTCAAAACACTTTATAAGGATCCCTGGCCAACAGCAAAACAAGTTAGACGTGACATGACGCCTGTTCGGCGATAATACAATTGTAGAGAAGATGCTGCAAATACCAAGGAACTAATTTTACACTTGAACAGAATGGACTCAATTATGCGCCGCTCAGAGTGGGACTCGAACCCATTAAATTCCGATGTGAGGCGAGTGTCATACCACAAGACCACATGTATAGATAGTTCGAAGATGACGTCACTCAGGTCTTTGTTATTGTTTTTTTTTGCCATCCGCGTTTATTAATAATGCTCACTGAACTGTATTAACCCGACTATAAACGTTCATGGATACACACAGTTTTGTGTGTTGGTCCGTTATACTTCCGGATGGCAATGTTATGAGCTTCTTAGCCAAGCGCATACTATCTATAGCCGCACAAAATGTGATGAGAGAGAATATGTACATTGTATATAAGAAGGAGAGAGTAAATATAACGGAACAATACACAAAACTATGTGTAACCATGAACGTTTAGTCTGGTTACTACAGTTAAGTGAGAATAACTCATGAACGCGGATGGCAAAAAGCAATAACAAAGACCGGAGTGACGTCAACTTCGTTCTATCTATAAATGTTCAATGTACTATATAGAATTGTGGGCTGGAGCATTATATCTGACTGGCGGACTTTGTGAGTAATTTACTTTAACACAGAGCTTCATTAGAAAGAATGAAGTTGACGTCACTTAGCCCGTTGTTATTTTTGACAGCCGTTTTTATAATTAATTTCTCACTAAATTATATCAATCAGATTTTTGGCCTAAACGTTCGAGGTGACACATAGTTTCGTGTGTCAGTATGTTATATCATCAATATATTTGCAATCAGATTTAATTTTAAAAGCAACGTAAACCATCATCAT
>NC_088370.1:39754159-39759159 GCF_034508935.2 Berghia stephanieae | reverse complement strand
TTGTGTCTTCTATGTTTAAATTAGCATTTTCTTTCGCTTGATTTTTGATGTTTTCTTTTTTTAAATGTCATGTTTGTATTACATTTCTTTTTTATATTTATCTTTTTTTATATCTATATCTGTGTTGTATTTTGATTTATTTTTTCGTTTTTTACATTCATTCTAATGATTTTGTATTGATAATTTGAATTATTCTATTTTTTGTCTCGAAATACACAGATAACCTGTTGGGTATCAAGTTTCCTTTTGAGCTTTACAATCCTGGTCAATGGAAGTTTTGTAAAACGTCAAGAATCCAGTTTCTGCATGGGAAAAGACGATGGAGTATTTGTCAACCCTCAAGATTGCACAAAATACTTTCATTGTTCTCATGGAATGACGCATTCTATGGCTTGTGGCGGTGGGCTTCATTTTAATTCCGAGATATCAGGTTGTGATTGGCCAGAGAGAGCCCAATGCACACAAGGACAAACCAGTCCTCCTATGAAGATGTCCACAACCCAAATGACAATGACCGATCCTCCTATGAAGATGTCCACAACTCCAATGACAATGACCGATCCACCTATGAAGATGTCCACAACCCAAATGACAATAACAAGTCCACCTAATATGATGTCCACAACCCAAAAACCAACAACGGGAGGCGGGTGTAAAAGAGTAGTTTGTTACTTCACAAACTGGGCACAGTATCGAAGTGGGGATGCAAAACAAGTGCCAGAGGATGTCGACGCTCACATGTGTACACATATCATCTTTGCTTTCGCCAAGATGACCGGAAACAGATTAGCTCCGTTTGAACATAATGACGATAAGAATGGTGCCAATATTGGAAATTACAGAAAAATTACTGCACTGAAAAAGAAAAATCCAAATCCCAAAGTGTTGCTTGCTGTTGGAGGTTGGAATATGGGATCTCCTCCTTTTACTGCTATGGTAGCAACTCAAAGCAACAGGAAAGAATTCATCGACTCAAGCATCACTTTTCTTCGAGATCGTGGATTTGATGGTCTTGATCTCGATTGGGAATACCCGGCAAATAGAGGAAGTCCTCCTGCAGACAAAGGTCGATTCTCTGATCTTTTGAGAGAGTTGAAAGCAGCTTTCACACAAGAAGCTTCATCCTCCGGTAGTCCCAGGCTTTTGCTAACTGCTGCTGTGGCCGCTGGTAAATCCGTCCTAGATACGGCTTACGATATCCCAGTTTTGAATTCTGAATTAGATTTCATAAATCTGATGACGTATGATTTACATGGACCATGGGAAAGGAAAACTGGCCACCACAGTGCTCTTTTACCCGCCA
Organism: Berghia stephanieae; assembly: GCF_034508935.2. Taxonomy (NCBI): domain Eukaryota; kingdom Metazoa; phylum Mollusca; class Gastropoda; order Nudibranchia; family Aeolidiidae; genus Berghia; species Berghia stephanieae. The sequence continues at coordinate 39,757,856 of NC_088370.1, read as the reverse complement.
GCTGGGATAATCCTACGTTAAATGTAAAATGGGCAGCAGAATACTGGATGAACAATGGTGCAAGCCCAGAAAAGCTTGTCATTGGCGTTCCCTTCTACGCAAAGGCTTTCACCCTTGCGAGCGCATCAAACAACGGACTAAAGGCTGCTGCATCGGGTTCAGCAACTGCTGGGAAGTACACAAAAGCAGCTGGAACTTTGTCGTACTATGAAATCTGTGAAATGATATCAAATGGAGCCATCGAACGGTTTGATGAAGAACAGCAGGCGCCTTACATCGTCCATGGAAACCAATGGGCTGGATATGACAACCCGAAAAGCTTGAAAAATAAAGTCAAATATATTATGGATAAGAATTATGGAGGAGTGATGGTGTGGGATCTCAGTTTTGACGACATTAAGGGATCATTTTGTGGTAACGGCCCTTACCCACTTATGGCAGCAATCAACAATGCTTGTAAAAATAATGCATGAAAAAATAAAGTTAGAAGTGAACCCCTGATTTAGCAAAATATTTATAAATAATAAAGATGATAAGAAAAAGAAATCTTATGCTGTTTTACGAGTTTGTCGCATCATTGATATATATTTACACAATAAAACGTAATCCTGAATACACTGAGAGAATGTGATCACTTGAGAAAGGAGCCTTTTTCAAGGACTCAACTATGCATCGCTAATATTTACGTATTTTTATTTCACGAGTTACATTATACCTTGTATTGATGCTCGTTAAAACTCGCATCAGTACAGATTTTAATATAACCCATTAAATTTAAACCGTAATAAGAGACACTCATTGATTATCTGCCATTTATCATCTACTACAGCAAATATAAATTGACCCCTTTTGTGATATTTGTGGCAATAAAATGAAGCTATATATGGTCTTTTGGTTGACAGTGGGTTGCATATTTCTCTTCCAGGCATAACAATGTAGCTTATGCCTGGAAGAGAAATATACTGTAATCAATCACACTCATGAAGCCACACTCAAAACGAAAAATGAGATGTACAATAGCTGTCCACATAGACGGAAACACTTACTAATCAACTACAAACCTACTGAACCACTTCAACAAGCAACAACACACAACAAACCAAACTCATATAACAGAGTCCTGACGATGGCTGAAAAGACCTGAAACATCAATGTAGACTGACTCCAACAGTGTGGTAAATATTAAAATAATATATATATATATATATATATATATATATATATATAATATATTATATATATATATATATATATATATATATAGAATGCAAATTGTCACTCAAATTTTTTGTGGCCGAGACGATTCGTTTCTGTGTCTTACACGTCTTCAGTTGGCGTAATCCATAGTAATATATATCGGCATTTTTTCACTATCAAGACAATTATGTAATCAGAAACTTGATCATTGACAAGATTCCTATTTACTTCCTTATGATGTGCACGCACGTCATTTGCAACACAAATCTACTACGGTTGCAAAGGTTCTAAAGGAATTATCAAGTTCAACTACTCAACGTCATAATTGCATCATAGTAAGTAGTCCTTCAGAGCCATTGCGCCCATGGAGATTGAGTTTATCTCGTTTTTTAAAGCATGAAACAGATAATAGCAATTGCTTGCCACCCTTTGGTATGGACGCTTGTCTATCGCAAAGTACTTTCCAACAGATCTATCAGACCCAGCTATCCAATCACAGCTGGATGGACATGTGGGGTCAGAAAAATATCGGCTTCACCCGGAATCGATTTCGGTCGCTTTGCGTGTAAAGCGAGTGCTTTACCGACTGATCTATCGGGACCCTAGCAAGGTAGGTGGAAATGGATTATGTTTTTGCGGCTCTCAATTAAAATTGTCTCAAGATATTAGATACCGTATTCGTATCTTGACTTGATTATATAAAAAAAAGAATAAACTTAATGACAGAGGAACCGGATGAGTGACAGGGATAAATAAAAGGACAGTGTATGTATATGTGAGTGCGTAAGTGACTGACTGAGTGTGTGTGTGTGTGTGTGTGTGTGTGTGTGTGTGTGTGTCTGTGGGTTTATGTGATTGTCTGCGGAGTTTGGGGGGGGGGGGGCTAATAAATGATGACGAAAGCCGACCTTCCGAAGTCGGCACACCTCACAAGAGACAAACGAATAGTGAACACAGGAATTTAGAGAACCACCTTCTATAGGCAACATATCAGTGTCGTAACGAGAATTGTGCCTCGATTTCTAGCATTGCCCCATGTAGTATTCACTTTAGTTTGTCTCGTGTGAGTGTGATGCGTGTCGCGTGCTGTGTGCTTGTGTCGTTAATAGGGGGTCAGTCTTCTGAGGGCTTGTCTCTGAGAATTAGTCATGATGACAATAATGATGGAGATGATGATGATAATATGATGAAGAAGAAGAAGAAATTAATAAGAGATATCTGGGACGAATTCCAAGGAAACTTGCGGAGAGAATATGCCCAATGACCTCTGTTCATCATTGACGAGCAGTTTAATCCGTAGAAAGCACGATGCTCCTTCCTTCAATACATCCCATTTAGTGAGAGTGGTAGAATAATAATATTTTTTAATGATATATATTACATGCTATGTATATTGTGCGCCTAGAACTAATTTTTTGACACCAGTGCAGACACAATCAGCTACAGATTTGTCTCTATGAGGCTTCACTGAGAATATACGCTGAAAGAACTATCTTTTCAACACTTGTTGCAAAATAAATTATATAGAATCTATGTGGGAAGGATAAAATAATCACACCATTCGCCAAACCAAACCACCAAATTATGTATAACCTTGATAGTCTGATTGATATAATTAAGTGATAACTAATTACCAAGATGGCTTTCTAAAATCAATAACAAAGAACTGCATGACGTCAATGTAATTCCTTCTATCAGATGTATTAATTTTGTCTTACACAGTGAACACTATGACATTATAAGGAGAACACGCATTTAAACACAATTAATTGTTTAGAAATCAATGGTTTCTGCGAGTGAACAAAACTAAAAAAAGGACACAATTCCTTAAAACAACAACCACAACACTGAGATACCAGTCCTGTGTGGGTGCGTTTTGTAATTATTCTTTGTCCACCAACCATGGGACTGAATTTGGTCGATAATGCATTCACTCAATAATATTTTTACTTAGTATTTGAATATACGGCTTCATGTTCTTGTGTCACTCACCTTCGGACCGCTCCTGGGGTGCCGCAAGTAGTATATACGCACGCAACGCAGGTGAAACTCTTGTGAAATTAGTAAATCATTGTTTGATATCAGCAGTTTATTCAGTATATCAGGGTGCCAGGGTGTCATCGTATTAGATATGAGTACCACTAGCGTCACTTGTATTATTTTCGTGTGCTTTACACACTTTGTAGTTATTTCCGTATGTAGGCCACCATAGACGTTACGTTTTGTACCGGTGACGGCGCTCGTCTAGGTCAGTGTGACCCAATCCATGCGTCAGTGGAACGGGATTTTTTTCCATACACGGTGAGATATTACACACCGACCGTCATCGGTCCCAGTAACTGTCTCTATTTTCTATTTTTCGTCTTGCTCACAATAGTTATTACTTCTCACTAAATTATTTCAATCAGACTATTGAAGGAACGAGATTGACGTCACTCAACTCTTTGTTATTGTATGAAAGCTGACATTTTGGTAATTAGTTCTCACTAAATTATATCAA
>NC_088370.1:39744159-39749159 GCF_034508935.2 Berghia stephanieae | reverse complement strand
CAGTAGTAGGTGGTTATCAGTTATCAGCTTTAATTCTTAGTCAAACGCTTCATCAAACCCATTATTGAGTAGCATGTTGATGCCTGATGCCAGTTGAAGCCATCTCGACGTCGTGAAATGGAGCATCTTCTGTCATAGCAGTAGAATCGTCAGATGCCGCATTTAAATCCTCCATTCCAGGCGTTGCTGTTGCCATATCGATCTTCGAAATGATTTGGTCTAGACGTCAAGTTGACCCGTTCTATGTCTGAAGAGATTTTAAAGTGCAATACCTAACATTATATCTTGATCTACAAAAGAGTCTTTTTAAATGAACCGCTGTGTTTCTATATTTTTCAAGAACCAATGATTATCTGATAACCACTGACAACTGACTTGCGAAGAGAGTGGCCGACGGACGTCCTCTCTATAGCAAGTATTTTTTCGTCACTTGCTGAGTTCCAAACTAGACGTCTATGGCATCGTGGGTAAATTGATGCTGGAGGCATCATTGAAGAGACACCGAGATAATTTAAATGGTAAGTTATTGGCCATTCTTATTACATCACTGTTGATTTAAGATTTCAATAGGGTAGACATCACACTAGGTACTTTGGTAAAAAATTCAAATTGGATTGAGCTCAATGAAACCTATATCATTTTAAAGTGCTTTTCAACACGATTCTAATGATACCAAAATTGTGAAAATCAGATAAGCAGAAAAAAAGTTGTGTTAGTTTAAAGGCTGACAAATGGTCTTCTATTTGCCTTTGTTATTTACTGACGGACTTGGTGACCTGAAAATTGTTGCATTTCCGGTAGTAACCGCCATTTGGATTTCAAAACTGGTCTAAAATGACCGCTAAGATTTGAGTAAGGATTTTACTGGAACGAATTTCATGGATGCGGTATACAACTTTGCCCTGAATTTAATTTTATAAAAAAGTTAAGATGTTAAATAAACGTGCCAGCATGAAATTTTGATTTACCAAGTTCTAATCTTTTAATTATCCAAAGCTAAATTATACCCTATTTTATCCATAATCAAAAGTTATACTAAATTGTCATTGATTTTAAAATAAACTACACCAAACGATAGAGTAATTTCTCCTGAAGAAAATAAGACATAAATCATTAAAATCCATCCATAAACAAAAAATCTATGGAACTTTTTCTGAGACCCATCACTCAAAAGTCCAAAAAATCGGGTCACAGCCACTAGGCCATTTATCGGCTCCCTGCTGGAGGGCCAAATGGACGTTTACCAAAGTACCTAATCACACACACACCGATTGATGATTGTCACTTGTCAGTCAGTCATTTGGAAGTGGAGTCAGATAATTCGGGAACTTCTGTAGACTGTAGATTCACACTAGTAAGATTTGTCGTTTACTACTACTACTACTACTACCACTACTACTTTTAGTTTTAGCGCTATCCAACTCAACACTTCTCGTGTTTATTTTATTTTGGCAAAACTAGAATGGATTTTTGAAAAGAATATAAAAATAATTTAAACTTAAACCTGTCTTTGCATCTTGCTTTATGCATACAGTATGCCATATCACAAAATCATAGTTTAATGTTGAGAATATGCTATTTCTTTTGTAACTTCAGATCAGAGAGATTTGAGCTTTAAAAATCCTGAAAAATGTCTTGCTGTCAATCCAGACAACCCTTTTGATGTGATCTATGATGTTAATGGTAAGAATGTAATTTGATGAGGAAATGAATAACATTTAGGTACACATAGTTTGCTTTTTTTTTTTTTTTTTGAGTCATGATGTTTAATACTATTACAGTCCACTCCGGATAATTGCAACTCGTTTAATCGCAACTTTCGGTTAATCACAATATTTCCTAAGCAATGGAAATAATTCTATATAAAAGTCACTGGTTAATTGCAACAAACTTCGGTTTTTTAAAAAGTGGTAAATTCAAGAAATCAAACAGTATATCATGATTAAATTTCATCATGGATGAAATCGTGACAGGTTGAAGAATCGAGAGTGAGCAGGATTTAATGCTACAGTAGTGTGTCACCACTCTGTTAGAGTCGAAAGAGGGCGGGCTCTGCAGTATGGGTTTGTGACGTCATCGGTGGCCATTAAATAGAAGAGGGGTGGGGCTGGTCATAATCTTGACAACAGGTTATAAATGACAGTTATAAAGAGAGACTGAGCGATATCCTTTGTTTTAGGATTAACAACTGTGCATTGTGACCAACGAGTTTGGTGAGAGCTTATTGTCTCTCATTAAGGGCTAATCTCTTTAACTCTGACAAATGTTGAATTGTTAGAAAAAAAGATTGAAACTTCTTCCAATCTGAATAAGATATCGGCTTGCTTCATAGCTGCTTTTGGTTGACAAATCTACACGGGCTGCCATATGGTTTTTGTTTCAATCAAATTGCTCTGTATGTGGTGGACTAAGAATATTATTTACTGGTTGAGTTGACAATAAATGTGTAAAATGTTGAAATAGTGGACAGGAAACTGAATTTCGGTTAATCCCAACATTTTCGATGATCCCAAGGTATTGCGATTATCCTAAGTGGACTGTACCTGAATCTTGAACGAAAAACTATCATATGGATATGATTATAGACAGATTGGTTTCTGGAATTATATTTCCGTCCTCCCTTGCCAACTCTGACGTTCTTGAAATTTAAAAGAAAATAGCCAGAAGGTTTCGGACTTAATTTTCTTTTTTTTCCAAAGGACAATAGTCATAAGGTAAATAATTTTAAAAAAATCCTTTTACAGCACAAGATGGGCATGATTTTTTGTTTAAGAGTTTAGAGAAAAACTTGCACATGATAGTCTTCAGCTTTTTTTTTTTGGTTTTTATTTTCTATATAGACTCAACTCAGAGCCTGAAAGTGATGCAGAACAAAGTTCCATATCACATGATTCATTTGTGGTAAGTATGTACATTAAAATAAAATCATAACATTTGTATAGCGTTTATCCACAGTTGGCACCATGCTCAAATGCTTCACATCACCATATTTTGTGGTGGACAAAACACATTTGCCACAAAAGATGAGACCTGCAGTCTGTTAGGCGCAATACAATATTTCAGGACAAGGACAAACACTGTTTTACACCAGTGAGATCTCCTAGTTTTTTGTTGTTAAAAATTTTTCTTTGCAGTGGACTTCGCCAACAATAACACTATTTTAAACCTTCCTCGTTATATTTTGAAGTGATATTCATTGATGAGCCATTCACATTTGAAGTCGTTTGTTTTTTATTTGACAAAATGTGAAAATGATGCGTTTCCAGGAAAAATTAAAATAGCTTCTGTTGGGATTATACTTTTGATCTCGCATTTTGTCCAAATTCTCTTGCATCGTAATGTTTATCAACTTTTTTTGTTAACTATATTGCAGTTGCAAGTTAGGAAGTTCATATTGTTGCAATGACAACCGTTTATATGTCCAGAATCGTAGTGATATAAAAAATTGTTTTGTAGTTGTTGGTCCTGGTGTAGGATTTAAAGAGTTGTTAAAAACGGTTTACTGAAACCCTGTTGGTGTATCTATATTTATCCAAGCACAGTTGAACATATTAAATACTTAGACAATATGTCTGCCTTTCTCAACTCTTTTTTATTATACTTGCATTATTAACCAGCTAATTGTTTAGTTGGATTATTAAACAATGGCTCTTCATGTTTATTGTCAACATGAATAAATTGATTGATCTGTCATCTTTTCCACAAAATATACAGGGTCCCGATTTTGTTGCTGACTCCGAGTCTGATTCCTCTACGTACTCTGTGAGGTACCCAATGCTGAGTACATCATTGTCTTTGGAACCTAGTGCCTCATTCCCCAACTCAGTCAGAGCCCCATCCACAACTATCACAGACTGAACCTCGTTGCCAGTCTGGGACCCAGGTTCAACCCGAATGCTATACACTTGCAAACCAACGTGTTACGTGCAATGGTGAGTCATTTTTTTGTCATTCTTCTCCTTTGATATTGTGGGATCAATTTTAATTTACCCATTCCTTTTTAAAAGAAAACTTCCACCCCCTCCATGGTGCTGCATTTGTGTTATTGCATTTTTTTCTGTTTTGCAGTGCTGCGTCGCAAAATACGCTACCATTTACATAACAAGAACAAATCCAAATTTGATAGGGTGGACATCTTAGAATCTGAAACCCCAATGTGTGAGTGATATCAGTGAAACCAGCCATAAAAATGTTCATGTTTATTTTATTGGGGTTTTTTTTTGTCTGTAATAGACTTAAATTGCTTGTATTGTAAGTGTTAAAATGGTTTTTTTGTTACAACCCATCTATATATTAAAACTGTTTCTTTGTATTTCTATGATGCTTAAGGCTTTTTTTCACAGACCAGCTGGAAACTTAACGAGAATCAGAGTAGATAACATTTTTATTAATCTTGCAACCTAAACAGTATATGATGATTGGAGCATTTAAAGAAAAGCACATTTTCTTTTTAATTTGTCGGTACTAAATTATACTTTGATAATGTCTGCTGTGCTACAAACCCTTTTGACTTCCAGGTTCAATATTTTTCTTTATTCTAAAATTCTTGGGTTTCCTTTCAAATGACAACTGAGATCATTAAAATTCAGCTCACAACATGATGTGTGTAGATTTGATGAAAACATATGTTCGAGTTGAGAAGCAGTGTTCACGAACTTGCTGATCGTTTTTACTAGCATTTATTTTCCTAACTTACCTGTGTCAATTAACAAAGGCAAGACTCAAATATTTTCTATCTGAACAGTGTGTTTGTTATTGAAATATTTCCGGCATATACATGTCATATTTTCATTCCACAAAATATAAATCAGGATTAAGTTGTCTGGGCATCAGCATCGTTCAGGCAGTTGGGGGGAAGTCTTTAAGGAATTAATGAAGCCGATGCTCAACCGGTCTGGAGACTTTGATTGATGTCGGCTGTTTGTTCTGCCAGCCGGTGATGTTTTCTCACTCCCTCAATGACAAAGAAAGTCATTGTTATGACTATGAACTATAGTCTA
>NC_088370.1:39736971-39744059 GCF_034508935.2 Berghia stephanieae | reverse complement strand
GTAGTGTAGTAGTAGTAGTAGTAGTAGTAGTAGTAGTAGTAGTAGTAGTAGTAGTAGTAGTAGCAGTAGTAGTAGTAGTAGTAGTAGTAGTAGTAGTGTCGTATAGTTGTCTGCACCCCCATGTACTTGTCCTTCATCCAGTCCATAAAAAGTCTCCTCTGCCTGGTGTACCGTGAGATATCCCCCTAGATGGAGGTATCGGGGCAGTCCAGTATCACCGTGATATATATATATATATATATATATATATATATATATATAATAAAATATAAAATATAAATGGGATCACTCACTTATATGTGGCCAAAACATATGTTTCTGTGGCTTTCATCCACGTCGTCAGTTTGCATATTGTCAGCAGAATAATTTTATTCCCTTTGAGATCGATGTTGACATGTTTGTATCCTTACTTCCGTTGTGTTGTTGGTTTAGTGGTGATTAGTGTTGATGTGTAGTGACGTTGTTGTAGTGTGCTCTCATTGTTTATATATATATATATATATATATGTGTGTGTGTGTGTGTGTGTGTGTGTGTGCGTGTGTTGTGTGTGGTGTATACAATGTGTGTGTATTTTCAGTAAAGATTCTTAGTGTGTCCGTGATATTTTTCTGTGATACAACCGTACAATACTGTCTGCAAATTTATGACAAAACAGTTTATTTTTCATTTAGGCCAGAAATGGTTTACTTCAAAATCAATGTCCATCTATTAAGATGACCACTTGTCTCCCCCCACCCAATCCGTCCCCCGTCCCCGGGGACAGGGAGGTACTTATTCTATTCCCTGTATCTGTTTTCCAATCGCTTTCTGTCTTTGTCTTGGACTCAGATAACTGTTTTGTCCTCACCCTGGTCGGAGTCCTTGGCTCAGATGGAAATGGCTAAATGTATAATTATACTTTTGGGACATTATATTTTTTCCTTGTAAATCATCTCTCTGTTATGTACTGTTATTTTTTTTTTATTTAAACATAATTTGTAAACATTGGAGTGTATTTCTCTTAGTGAGATCTTGTGCTGGTGTATGGGTGAACCATTTAGGTGATCTCAAAGTACACTGATAGTGTGCTCTTGGAATCTACATATATTTCCTATAATTTGTACCATTCCCATTAGTCTTACGTTTTCCTCGTCCTTTTATTTGTACAACTAGAATGTTTTTACTATCCAATTTTCATCCTTTTTACTGGCGCTGATATGACCTACTACATGTGTTGCAAGCGCTGTAAAACCATTAAAAACAAACAGAACCTATCTCTCACTCAATCTTGGAAGTACAGACGGTTAGCCAATGCACGCAATGATAGGGTGAATCCCTTGTATGTTCAACCAATGTCCACAGAATGTCCACCAATTGTCCACTCTCAACCGATGAAAGGAATGGGAAACACGAAAAACGGTTGGGTGGAGTTCCCGACCTCCCATAGTGGCGGAGGGAAGTACTTACTGTGTCTTCTATCCCCCCTATATATGTTTTCCAATCTGCTTTCTGTCTTTGTCTTGGAATGAAATTCCTTGGTTTTGCCCTGACCGTAGTGCTTTGCTGGGTAGGAAACAGTCAAATGCATAGTTATTGTTTTGGGAGATGATATTTTTTTCCTTGTAAATCGTCTCTCTGTTATGTATTGTTATATTTGTTATTTTAAATGTATAATATTATAATCATTTGAGTGTATTCCTGTTAGGAGGATCTTGTGCTGGTGTCTAGGTTGATCTCAAACTAAGTACCTTGATATTGTGCTCTTGAAAACTACATCTGTTCCCTATTTGAACCATTCCCCTCTTCCTTTCTTTTTCCTCAAGTCCTTTTAATTGTAAATTTAGTAATATTTTCACTGTCGAATTTTCTTCCTTTTTACTGGCGATGATATGACCTAAATGTGTTACATGCGCCGTAAAACCCTTAAAAACAAACAACAAACATGAATAACGGGATTCAACATTTACATAGTTTTAAAGCAGTTTTTAATGTTCCATCATTATTTATGACTTTCTGTATATTTTTACGATTGTTCTATTATGTGGTTACCCGTTTGTTTTTTAAAAGGCTTGTTTTGAATATGATATCTTTAAAAAGAAAGGGCGAGAGTGAGCCGTTCCCCTCATGGTGAATTAGAAACTTCCAGAATGGGCCGGTTGATGTCACTTGTTGTATCTTCTATCGCTGTATAATCTTGTTGTTTTGTTTGTTTGTTTGTTTGTTTTTTCCTAATTGTTATCTGTCCTTGTGGAAAAAGACTAGATTTTACTTTGGCCTTGGCTCCTCCTCCTCCTCCTCCTCCTCCTCCTCCTCCTCCTCCTCCTCCTCCTCCTTCTTCTCTTCTCCCTTTTCCTCATCCTCCTCCGATTAAAAAAAAATAAATATTATCAATACCCACATTGTGAGTGATTTTCATTTTCTATATCTATATTAATTATGGCCATGTGGTCTTATGGTATAACACTCGTCTTCGGATTGGAAGATCCTGGCTCGAGTCCCACTCTGAACGGCGCATAGTTGAGTTCTTGGAAAAGGCTCTTTACTCACATTCTCTCACCAAACTCAAGTGTAAAACGAGTACCTGACCTTTAGCAGCGTTGTCTCTGTCGGGAAAAAATGTAATACATATACAGGCGTCATCTCTCGTTCTACATGTTAAGTGTTGCTGTTAACTTGGGACACTTTGTATAGTGGTTTGAGCACGTTTTGTGGTTATTGGGCTATATAAATGCTCAAGCTTAATTTTATTTGTTTGTTTGTTTTTAAAATTGTTCTTGTGCGGCTATGTGGTGTAGACGTATGACACTCGGTTTCGGATCGGAAGGTCCTGGGTTCAAGCATCGCGCTCGGCGCATAGTTGAGATCCCTGGAAAAGGCTCTTTACTCACATTCTCTCACCGTACTCAGGTGTAAAATGAGTACCTGACCGTTAACAGCGTTGTCTTTGTCCGAAAAATTGTAATTTCGCCTAACAGGCGTCATGTCCCGTCCTTGATGTTAAATGTTGCTGTTGACCAGGGACCCCTTGTAAAGCGCTTTGAGCACAATTTTTTCCTGTGATAGGTGGAATTCGTCTGGTGGCGGGGGGGGGGGGGGGGGGGGGGGGGGGGGGGGGGGGGGGGCAGTGTGATGTTGGCCGCCCCTTTCACTTGTAGATTCTTCGTCCTCGATGGTATCTACCGACCTCCCATGGTATCTACCGACCTCTCATGGTATCTACCGACCTCCCATGGTATCTACCGACCTCCCATGGTATCTACCGACCTCCTATGGTGGTGAACGAAGAGATCACTTGCTGTATCTTCTATCCCTCGTGTATGAGTTCTCTTTCCCTGTTGCCTTCCGAATTTATTGTGGATTGAGATTCCTCGAGGTATTTTTTAAATTATATCCTGGTCTTGATGGAGATCCAGCTAATAAAGCCATGAATACTTTCAAAAAATGCATAAATTCCCTTTATTCATCCCATAGGGGAAATTTGTCTCTTGGGAAGACTGGAATAACCCATGCAGTGCAGCGCCGCACATTGGGCGAGGTGACTTTCTAAAGGCCACACAGCGCGGCGGCGGGTGATCGAACTCGGTACCTTCCGGGTACAAAGCAAAGACCGTACCGCTGAGCAACGCTCTCACCTATCTGTTCACCCTATCTGGACACAAGAAATATAAAGACAGACCTTCCACGCCAATTTACAATGTCCTGAATAGAGACGTCAAAATCCTCCAAAATAACGAAGAATCAGAATCAAAGGAAGATCTTATGAAATTAGAATCCACAGCAAATGATCGTGAACTGTGGAAGGAAATGCCAGATGATTAATGAGGCAGCCGAGGCGTCTTGATCGGATGAGTAGGAAGCGAAAGATCTTAAGTCAGTAAGTCAGTCATATTTATAAAGGGCAATTTTATTATCTATTTCTACTCAATGCTCTTTGCAATATTCCAGTGTTAATGTTGGGTCTACTTCTCATTTCTGTTGAAAATGTATCCCATTGTAGCAAGTATTTATCTGGTACTTTAGCTAGATATAAACCTTCTGACTTTTCTATCATATTCCTTTTTACCGGGGCTGAAATAACATAAATGTGTCGCAAGCATCGTAAAATGAATAAGATTAAGACTAGATATTATATATCTAATAAAGATTCATGTCTTAACATGGATGTGGCCTTTATTTGATGAATGCGCCGTATATATAAATCTTAATTTTCATCCACCCAAAATGTCATGGTATGGAATTAATTTGTTCACCGCCGCGAAAATTTTTTATTCTCTATTGTCTTTTGGCACTTTTCTACTCACTTCATATCTTGTTGTTACCAACATAAGTGCCTGCTCCACTCACTTTTCTGAATTAAAAATTCACCCCATACACCGGAGCATACTCAATGTCTCAATCGTTTCTATGTTATATGTTTGTGTTGAGAATATTGGCTATTAAGCTTAACTGCTGGTCAAAATTACTTCGCGATGGTGGTGTGCGAATGAATCGGCGGTCTCAAGAAGTGGGTGAGAGAGGGATCTAGAAATGACTTGGGTTTGAAACGAATATTTTAGTGTTCGTGGATAGCTCACACGGTAGAGCCACGCTCTCACCTGCCAGGTGGAGTTGTCGTACCAATAAGGTCGCAGGTTCAAACCCCACCACCGCCGCGAAAAATTTTTATTCTCTATTGTCTTCTGGCACTTTTCTACTCACTTCATATCTTGTTGTTACCAACATAAGTGCCTGCTCCACTCACTTTTCTGAATTAAAAATTCATCCCATACACCGGAGCATACTCAATGTCTCAATCGTTTCTATGTTATATGTTTGTGTTGAGAATATTGGCTATTAAGCTTAACTGCTGGTCAAAATTACTTCGCGATGGTGGTGTGCGAATGAATCGGCGGTCTCAAGAAGTGGGTGAGAGAGGGATCTAGAAATGACGTGGGTTTGAAACGAATATTTTAGTGTTCGTGGATAGCTCACACGGTAGAGCCACGCTCTCACCTGCCAGGCGGAGTTGTCGTACCAATAAGGTCGCAGGTTCAAACCCCACCACCGCCGCGAACAATTTTTATTCTCTATTGTCTTCTGGCACTTTTCTATTCACTTCATATCTTGTTGTTACCAACATAAGTGCCTGCTCCACTCACTTTTCTGAATTAAAAAAAAACAAGCTTAAAACTACCTTTTGTATGTCTATTAACCTCTAATTTCTATACTTTAGATATGATCTTTAAAACCCATTTACGCAATTTTATATTTAACTCTCTGCCATGCTCAACAGGCAACCAGTGTAGTGTCCAAAACAATGGTGTAACGGAATCGTTCTTCATTTTTTTCATAATCATTTTGGCAGCATGAGTATGTAATGCGCTGGAGCCTGTTTAGCTGACTTGGCAGCGTACCAATTTGGAAATTCAGTATCAAATATATTTAGGACTAAAAATTAACGGACTAAATTGACTCTATCTTGTAAAAATAACCTTATCTTCAAAATAAAATAACAAGCGCCCACGAAACCCAATGAACTATTCGCCACCCTGATCAAACTGATGTGTGATCTCCCTTCAAATAATGTCGAAGACCATATTGCTTCCGCAAATCGTTTCGCTCTACACACTAAAGATAAATTATCAAAAATTTGGAATGAGCTAGACAAAGAGGAGACAATTAACGCACACGTGAAAGAAACTAGTGCGCTTCAAGCCGGAGTAGCATTCGACGAATTTTGAGCTCGCTACTGAAACGAAAAGTATCTAAACGGAAGTACCAGAAAACTGTAGAGAGGCTATTGTCACTCCCATATTGAAAAGAACATTCCAGCCTTGACAAAGAAGACTCAAACAATTATCGACCAGCCTCGAATTTCACCCTTATTGTTATATCTTTGTAAAGCGTTTAGAGTCTGTAACAACGGGATGAAGCGCTATATGAATGACATTTATCATTCTATGTAAACTAATTAAACGAAGCGATATCTAACCACTGTTTCACATTAATTTCTGACAATATCTCAATTTTATAAAGGATATATAAAATTGTATCTCTGACATTAGTGTCTGACCGTGTTTCGATCAACTCAGTTTAAATGAAAAATAACCAAATGTGTTGCAAATTGCCAGACGTGGCCACGTGGACATTTCCACACTTATCCCGAATCTATCTGATATTTTAATTACTATCACTAAGGAGCCTGAGAGAAACTTGTGAGTTATATTGGATACCAAGTGAAACATGCCTGCCCATGTCAGTAATGTAACTAGATCTTGGATATATTGGTGCTATTAAAAGTCTTCTTGATATTAATACTACAAAACTTCTGGTTGTCTCTTTGATTTTTTAGCCGCCTTGATTATAGGGAATGAGATTAGCGAAAGAGTAGAGTCCCTTGATTGGACGTCACTGGGGGAGAAGTTATTTGTAAACAAACCAACTACAAGCCAATCGCTCCAAATGCAAAATTTATTATTCATTTCTTTACAAAAATGCATATCATAATCAACATTTTGGATTTTTGTATAGAAATATGAAAAATAAATTTTGTATTTGGAGCGCTTGGCTTGTAGTTGGTTTGTTTACAAATAACTTCTCCATCGGTGACATCCAAGCAAGGGACGCTACTCTTCCGCTAATCTCATTCCCTATTGCAATAGCTTACTCTACGGTTGTGATAATAATGTCATTATTCGACTCCAAAAGATACAGAACAATGCAGCTCGATTGGTAACGTTATCTAAAAAGTGCAAAGGTACTACCCTTATTTTGGAGGACATACACTGGGCATCTGTAAAGTATAGAATTGAATTTAAATACTTAGTCACGTTTTCAATTGCTTAAACAATTCTGCTTTTGTTTATCTTCAAGAAATTATCCATCGTTATGAACCGAGTCGAAATTTAAGATCTGCTAATTGAAATATCCCAAGGGGACCTCAAAATCTTTTGATTTTCATGAGAAATCTTTTGACCACCATTCCCTCGATTGTGGAAATCATCAGTATTGAAACAAAAAATAGTGACGATTTACTTACTTTCAGAAATCGGTTAGAAACAGAACTTTTCTGTCGGGCATATAATTTAGACTTATTATGTATTTTATTATGATATATTCTATTATCATA
>NC_088370.1:39721971-39734471 GCF_034508935.2 Berghia stephanieae | reverse complement strand
ATTTATTACAGCGTTGTTGGTTTGACGTTATTTGTAATACTTCTTTAATGTGTTGTTGGTTTAATTTTATGTATACCGATGTATTACAGCGTTGTTGGTTTGACGTTATTTGTAATACTTCTTTAATGTGTTGTTGGTTTAATTTTATGTATACCGATGTATTACAGCATTGTTGGTTTGACGTTATTTGTAATACTTCTTTAATGTGCTGTTGGTTTAATTTTATGTATACCGATTTATTACAGCATTGTTGGTTTGACGTTATTTGTAATACTTCTTTAATGTGCTGTTGGTTTGAATTTTTTTTGCTCTATCAGTAATGTTAAAACATATTTGTAATGGCTTACTAATGTTAGTTTGATGTCCTTCTTAATATCGTATTAAAATATTTTTGGTTTGAATCCATTGGTATGTTGTATTAGTGTTTTCTTGGTTTGATAAGATTTTTACTGTTGTATCGCTGTCTTGTTGGTTTGAAAACATTTTAAAATGTTATGGCACGTTGTTGGTTATTTAATAAGGTTTGTTAATTTTTTTATAACCGTGTTGTTGGTTTAATAACATTTGTTAATGTTTGTCACTGATTTTATGACATTAAGATATAAAGATATTTTCAACTACAATCGGAATAATGATATTACAAAAGGTCCCACCAAAGTATAGCTTTAAATGATTAAACAAGTCTACTGAGATAAAGATAATGTAAAATAATAAAAATGAAAGTTTTGACAAACAAAACGTACCTATTCAGTAACATATAAAGACAATACAACACATACAAACAAATCTTGTCTTGTTGTCGTCTCGGGTTTGCTCCTCTGTAATCTTGACACAGCGTTGCTCTGTTTTTTCGTGAAGATGTATAGTATGGACACTTGATACCGATCATGACCCAACAAATATTGAGAACAACTGTGCTTCTCAAATTTATTTTACGCACAGGACTTATCACTATCCTTTTGGATCTGGATAGAGACTTGAACGATCCAATTGTTAACGGGCACCTTTTTACTATCACGCTTTTATTGATATATGATATTACGACATATTATGTCGCTTTTTATTTCGTCACCGACCGACCAGCTTTTGATATTTTACAACACAGTGTTTGGTCCAGGGTTGCCAGTTTTTTTTTCAGAACAACTTGCCAAATATGTGACAAAAACTTGCCAAATGCTTCGAAAACTTGCCAAACCTTTCAAAATAGGGATTTTCGTTACACATATTCATAATAGTGAAATATTACACGTGTAAATTCAAGAATAAACAACATGCTGGCTTACCTGGTGTTGTAGCCAAATAATAAATTTTATGTGAGAACAAAATCACAAAACGAACATACAAATACTGGGAATTGAAAGTTAAGATTTGACACACTCTTTCTTTTTACTTATGTATAATAAAAATATATAAATATTATATTAATTTTCTCTGTCCCAAAAAATGCCAAAAAGTGCCAACTTGCCAACCGATTTGCTTTCCTGCCAACCACAATCAAAAAGTGCCAAATTTGGACAATTTGGCACTAAAAATGCCAAACTGGCAACCCTGGTTTGGTCTCCTGTGTTATATTTGTTTTATTCGGCCTGTATAAAAACACAGTTTCGGCCTACTCTGTGTTATACTTTTATTGGGACATATCGCAACATATTTGCCCTCTCTGTACTATGATTTTGTTCACGGACTAACACAGTACAGTAGCCTGCACTATGCCTTGCTATCTTCCGGCCCCGAACGTACTTCACACAATCAACCCTGCATTGTGTGAAGGATAGCAAGTGACGTTTGGCGGCCTGCCATGGGTTTATATAACCCTGGTGAGTAGTATTCTTCTTCTTCTTCTTCTTCGTTCCCGTCACGTCACATGGTCAGTCCGGTCTGGTGAATGAAGCCCACAGTGGTCCTGAGGTCGTCCTCACTGTCGTACAGCTTCTTTGAGTATGGGGTTGGGTCAGGCCAGAAGTTCCTTCTCAATTGGTTGTACTTTGGACATTTCATTAGGACATGATGTCCATTTTCATTTTCAAGTCCGCAGTCACATTGTCCAGAGGCACCTGCTCTGGACATCCTCCACATATGTTCCTTTAACTGGTTGTGTCCAGTTCTCAGTCTGAAGATGATGACCTGTTCCTTTCTGTCGAGCACCTTGATTGGGTCATTCATGTTGTATTCTGGGTGCTTCTCTCTCCATCTCTGAGACTGGATAAATTTGGCCATTTTGTTAATTTCTCCTGTTGAGTACATTGGGGAGGGTTGCTGCATGCGACTGCCTGCCTTTGCCAGTTGGTCAGCGATCTGATTTCCAAGTATCCCACAGTGTCCTGGAATCCACTGCAGTACCATGTTGGTAAACTTGCTTAGCTTCATGAGGTCTTCCACCAAGGCGTCTATATCATCCGCAAAGGACATCATTATATCCTCCAGAATTTTCTTAGCATCTGTTAAAATCACTATGTGTCTTGGTTTTTCATTTTCTGAGAGGATTTGCTTAACAGCTTCATGGATTGCATCTGCCTCTGACTTGTAGATTGAAGTGCGAGTACCAGTCGGTTTGCTGATCTCCTTTTGTTGACCATTTGTGTACTCGATGTGCACTCCCAGGCCCCCGCATGTGTGTTCTTTATTGCATGAACCATCGGTATAGATTCTTGTCCATTTTTTTTTCAGGGTAGTTTTGATCTATGCACTTCTGTACAGACTTCTTGATTTCTTCGCCGTGTTTTTGTTTTGTTGAAATGTCACCAACGGAAGTCTTGATTTTCAAGTGATTTTGCCTTTTCCAAATTGGTACTCTGATATTTGCTTTGCATTTTTGGGTCATTATTCCGTCAAGTTCGTGATCTTTTTCAATTTGCTGGGCTCTTTCAATAAAGTGGGATCTTTTCAGCCGCCTAGTTTTCTTTTGTTGCGCTCTAGCGTGAAGAGGCTGATCTGTCATTGTTTTCACGTCTGTGTATTGTTTCAAAATTTTTGATTCCCTTCTTTCTGATAGAGATGTAAGTCCTGTTATGGTTTCCATTGCATGAATCGGTGTCGATTTCATTCCTCCACTTATTATCCTCATGTTGCTGTTTTGCACTTTGTCCAGTTTTTCCATTTGAGTTTTGGAGCAGTTTCCCCATGCAGATATCCCGTATTCTAGCGCTGGTCTCACATATCCTGTGTAAGTTTGTTTCAGTATATCGGAGCTAGCTCCCCAAGTTGTTCCAGCTAGTTTTTTCAAGAGTTGTGTTCGCTTTACCCCAACTTTCTGACTGTTGCTGATTTGATTTTTCCATGTGAGTCTTGGGTCAAAATGGACTCCTAGGTATTTTGGTGCGTCATCTTTTTCTAATTCATGGTCTTCAATACGTAGCTTTGCTTTTTCGTCTTTTGGGGAGAGGCTAAATATTGTGAACTTTGTCTTCACTGCATTTATTTTCATCGCCCAGTTGTCAGTCCATTCTTTGATATTATCCAGTGTGATTTGCATCCTGTGTTGTGCCTTGATTAAATTTTGGTCAGAGCTAATCAGAGCTAGGTCATCTGCGTACATCGACATTTTCACTCCTCGACATAGTGTTTCTCTTATATCATTTACATAGAGAAGAAATAGTGTAGGTGATAGTACTCCACCTTGTGGGACTCCATGTTTTGGTTTTGCTTCTCTACTTTTGTGACCTTGTGTTGTTACTCTTGCCTTTCTTGTTTTTAGGTAGTTTTGTATCCAGTTGAGCATGTTATGGGATACTTTTGATTTTTGTAGTTTATATACCAGACCTTTTTTCCACACTTTGTCGAATGCTTTTTCAAAGTCCACCCATACCACAATTTGTTTCTTTCCATCCTGAAACGAGTCTAGGTTACTTGATTTTCAGTACTCCTGTGTCTTCTGAAACCAGCTTGTTCATTTATAAGCACATTATAGTTTTCAAGATACCACATCAGTCTGGAGTTGATAATTCTTTCTATCAGCTTGCACATGCAGCTTGTAAGACTTATAGGTCGGTAATTTGCGGCTTCATTTGCTTGTTTTCCTTCTTTCTTAATTGGGACAATAAAAGCCTTTTTCCATATATCTGGTATTTTACCAGTTTTCCAAGTGCTGTTGTAGAGTTGTAATAGCTTCTTTTTCGCTGTCTTTCCAAGATGGATAAGCATCTCATTTGTTACTTCGTCTGGGCCTGGCGATTTCTTTGTTTTTAACACTTTGAGAGAGCTTTCTAGTTCTTCCATAGTTAGCTTCTTTGTCATTACTTCATCTATGGCTTCCTTGAGTTCCTTTTTTTGTTTTCTGCATTCTTTTCTAACCCTTTCCTTCAGTTCTTTTTCTATTGTGTTGTCACTAATTTTTTTGAACTGCTCCATGAATAGGTCTGCAGCTTGTTGTGGACTGACAAGTTCTCCTTCTTTTTCCAAAGCGGGAGGGGCGTAGTGATTCGGTTCTCTATTTAGGGCTTTTGTAAGTTTCCAAAGTTTATTTCCATCTTTTTTGAAGTTAAGGCTATGCGTTTTTTCTTTCCATGCCAATTTGGATGTCGTTGCCATTTCTTTTTTAAAGGTAGCTTCTGCCTCTTTATATGCTGCAATATTGTCATCACAGGGGTCTGCTTCAGCCTTTTCTCTTGTTTCCGATACTTCATTACTTAACTGATTAAGATCGTCTGTCCAGAGTGGTATATAATTTTTTCTTGCTCCCCTTGGGATACTTTCTTTTGCTGCTTTTAGGATGGCCTTTGTCAGTTCTTTTGCACTTTTGTTGATATTCTTGGTTTTACAGTTTATGTTTTTGCAGTGGCTGTCTGTAAGTTGTTCAAAGCTTTCCCATTTTGCTCTTTTGTAGTTCCATCTTGGGATAGTTTGTGTTTTGTTTTCATTTTGATGATAGAGGTTTGTGATGATTGGCCTATGGTCGCTACCACCCAGTTGGGGCTGTACTGTTCTATTTATCGTCTTTGCTATATCATCTGTGGCAAACGTAAGATCTGGGGTAGATGTGGTTTTCCACGCTCTTGAGAAATATGTGTCCTCATCTTCATCATCATACAATAGTTGAAGTTTTGTTTCAATTTGCCAGTTTTCTACTGTTTCACCACGTTTGTCCATATCTCCATATCCCCAGCTTTGAGAGTGACTGTTAAAGTCCCCTAGTACCAGACATCTTTCTTCCTGAATTTTTATCTTGTCTAAATGAAGCTCTTTGTTTGGTGGGCAATAGCAGTTAAAAATCAGGAGTTCTTTCTTTCCGATACATACTTTAATTTGCTGTATTTCTGATTGCTCTTGTGTATCAATTTTTATGCCTGCGGTGGGGTAGTCGTTTTTTACTAATGTCATCACGCCTCCTTTGTGATCCTTTCTATCATGCCTTATTACCTGGTACCCTCTGATGGCAAATCTCATGTTGTCCGTGAGGTGAGTTTCTTGAATGCAGGCAATTTTGATGTCCTGCTCTTTGAGTCTCTTTTCAAGGGCTATTTTCTTCTTCGCAACGCCCTCAGCATTCCATTGGAGGATTTTAATTGTGTTTGGTGTTCCAGTCGCATGTAACCTTGATCCTCCTCCCTGGTTCCGCAAGATGAAGTCAAGGTACCACCAGATCGCTTGGGTGGGCCATTGAGGCCCGGCACTAGGCCCGTCCGGCGGGATTCCACGGGCTTCGCACCACATCGGATTTGATTATTGTGACGTGTCATATTGGGATTTAAGCATGCAGTGGCAGTTTCCAGTTTCCTGAGATATTTGCGCCTTCCGGCCCCGCTGCTCTGTCTTCGGCATGCTGTTTTTCAGGATTTGCTTCCTTAGCCTTTGACCATCCAAGGTCTGTCCACAAGGCAGTGGCGGTTTTGCATCAGAGTGTCCTTCTCCTAGATCGATTGCGGTCCCCTGTTAACGAACTCGATCTGTCCGGGTTTTATGTTCGGAGTGTCCTTCTCTTAGATGGATTGCGGTCCCCCGTTTACGAACTCCATCTGTCCAGGTTTTTGCTCAGAGTGTCCTTCTCTTAGATGGATGTCGGTCCCCCGATGACGAGCTCCATCTACCCGTGGTCAGATGGTCTAAGTTGGGAATCCGGGAGGATGTCCTGTAGAGAGTCAGTCCCTTTTCACCCCTCCCCCACGTCGTGGACAACACCCACACCCAAGGGTGTGGACTAGGGGAAGCTGAACTCGACGGTTGATTTCCTCCCTTCTTCCTTCCTTGTTGACGATGCTGACCGTTGTAGATCATTCTTGGTCTGGCCTCTCACTTACGATCATCGAGACACGCAAGCCCTCCGACCGCGACAAGGTCATATGATCCATCGGAGAGGAGTAGTATTCATATGACGACCGAGAGTCGTTGTCATCACAAGATAGCATAGCAACAGGTTTGAAAAATAGCAACTCATGGTTGCCTAAAGCTAATATCCCATTGAGACTTAAGCTCGTTCTACAGTAACGTGACAATGCTGTATCACTGTGTTGTTGTCTTGATGTCATTTTAAAATGTCGTATAACTGTATTTTTGGTGTGATAACATTAATTTGTTAATATTGCATTACTGCGTTGATGTCTTGGTGGCATTTTAAATGTTGTATTAATGTGATGTCGGTTTGATAACATTTGTTAATGTTGTATTAATGTGATGTCGGTTTGATAACATTTGTTAATGTTATATAAATGTTTGTCGGTTTGATAACATTTGTTAATGTTGTATAACTGTGTTGTCGGTTTGATAACATTTGTTAATATTGTATCACTGCGTTGTTGTTTGAACTGTAACAGACACCGGATAAAGTAAGGATTGGCAAATCGACAACAACTCTACAATATCAGATGTCTGTTACATTCGAAGTTCAAGAAGTTATATATCAAAGTTATTACAATCTTAAATAACAAAATACAATCCATAATCCTTGGTCCTTGTTGTGAGGAATATATGATTTCTTGAAAGGCTGGTTATCCTAGCAATGGTCTTTTGATTGTACATTCCAGCTTCTTTTTTATTTGTCCACTTCTACATCATCAGTTGCACCATTTCTCTCAGATGTTTGAAACTGTTCACACATTTGACCCATTTTGTTAGTCTGATATTTTCACGGGATGAACCAGATAAACAAATGTGATTCTCTATTTAGCAAAATAAACGACCCACCACTTTCTGAACTGATGTAACTTTTTAACAAAAAAGTCATTTTTTTTCGGGGAGTAACGGTTACTTTTTTCCACGTGAATACAGGCATAAATGATTATAAAACATTTTTCAATCATAACAATTTCTAATTTGAACTGAAAAGAGCCCATCAAATTCCTACCATTTACCAAAATGTCCCTGCATTTAGTAGTGGGTATGATCACCTCTGGCCTCGAAAACAAACTGTTTCCAAACTGTATCCTATTCCTTATTGAGAGCTGCAACAGCTTCTGATGGTATCAAACTAAAATTTCATGGCAGTATCCAGGCGGTGAAATCATAATGACAGAGCAACATAAAGACCTTAATACCTTTCAACAAGATAACCCACGGCCCATGAGACAAAGATATGTTGTAGCTCTTAGAGTGAGAAACTTTTGAGTTAAGTTTCCTGGTCTTTTATTGATCGAGCGCTTGTGGGATTAGGTTGGTAGCCGCGTTAGAGACAGAAATATCAATAACGTTGACACCCTTTCTCAGATAGTAATTGAAGAGTAGTGCCAACAACATTTCTCAAGAGATGGTATAACGTTTTATCCGCTCCAGACTCACGGATAGATGCTCTTGAGATCTGCTTTTATTTTAACTGGAGCCCTTTTTCATCATTTTTTTTTGTATGTCTTTGTTTTATTTTCAAAACACTTCCCTTTCTACTGGAGCTAAAATTGTTTTAAAAAGTCTCAACTCTTAAAAACAAGCAAAACAACCAGTCTTTAATTCTCTCAATAATAGATGAGATTTAGAAATGAGTATACTGTAATTGCTCAAATACTTTTGCAATAAAATTTACTCTAAGCAATTTTATACACTGTGTATCAGTCAATTTTATTTAAAAAGTGCAAAATCCCGCTCAAAACAGGCGATAGACAAGCAGTCACACAATAGTTTCACTTTATAGTGTACACGAACCAGAAGAGTATTTAAATTTTGTATGAAACGCTATAAACGCTGAGAATTTCTTGAGGAAGAGGCAGCCTATTTCCAAAACGAATAATCCACATTGAGAACATTGAATCTTTCTAACAAATAAACGAGTCCTCGGAATGTCGACTGAAAAAGCAGGTAAAGACTTCATCTATTTTATTACGATATTTTATTTCACTCGTTATATTAAAACCTTATATTGTTGCTCGTTAAATACAGGTTTTAATAGGACTCATGGTTTAAAATTCGTAACAATAGACACCAATTGTCTGTCATTCAAGGCATTTTGTTGGAGGAAGCTAGTGTTTTTAAGGACATATTTTGCTTTGATTTCTTGGTTGAGCTTGCAACACTTTAAGGTCATACTCCGTATCTAGACTTCTTTGATATCGGATGAATTGAAACAGACGTCAAGTTAGTATTACCAAAAAGACAAGAAATACACGATTACAGCTACCTCAACCCAAGTCATAAATGTGATTCTCATTATTGTAGTGAATGTGTTTGATACATGATCCAGTTCCCTGATCAGTTACTGTTTAATAATGGCATAAGTCCACTCATATAGCACCGATATCTCATAGTTGTGGTTTAAAATTGTCAAATGTTGTGTAATCTATGAGTTTTGTTCACTCGTAGAAATCGTCAAGACCCTTCAAATGTTGTTGTCTTATGAGTTTTACTGACAATAGTGTTCACTAAGTTAGACATAACAAAGGGACACAATCCATAGCAAATGTATTCCTCTAATACAATGTGAACAAAAGCATGCCCTCAGATTTTTGTAAGACTGCTTGTTAGAGATATATGATTTTCGATTTGAAATTGACAAACAAATTAGGATTTAAAAAAAAAAATCACTAGAGGTAAAATTATACCCGTGGTCTATTTTGTAAACAACAAAAACAAAAAACAAAACAAAAACAAAACAAAAACAAAACAAAACAAATACAAAACAAACAAACAAAGACAAAAAAGAATAACAAAAAACAAAATAATAACAAAACCAAAAAAAAAAAAAAACCCAACAAAAAGCAAAACCAATATGAGACAAATCACAATTATTTTTAGGCTAGCACTATTCAGTATCTGATACTGAATAGTGGTTTTGTACTATTCAGTATCTGATACTGAATAGTGGTTTTGTACTATTCAGTATCTGATACTGAATAGTGGTTTTGTACTATTCAGTATCTGATACTGAATAGTGGTTTTGTACTATTCAGTATCTGATACTGAATAGTGGTTTTGTACTATTCAGTATCTGATACTGAATAGCGGTTTTTGCACTATTCAGTATCTGATACTGAATAGTGGTTTTGTACTATTCAGTATCTGATACTGAATAGCGGTTTTTGCACTATTCAGTATCTGATACTGAATAATGGTTTTGTACTATTCAGGATCTGACACTGAATAGTGGTTTTGCACTATAATACGGTGTCTTTTTTCCCGAAACGTGACAAAGTTATGGGAAGAGGGCAGCTGTGGGAGTGAATATGGGACTCAGAGAAGTGTACACCAGTGGGGAGTGAACCTGGGACTGGGTTTCCAAATAAAAAGCAATTACTTTTTTACGAAATACGACGACACCTGGCAATATCCGACAAAGTTATGAGAGGTAGGCAGCAGCGTGTGTGTGTGTGTGTGTGTGTGTGTGTGTGTGTGTAGGGGGGGGGGAGAGGAGAGGATGAACCTGAGATTCAGGGAAGTGTACACCAGTCGGGAGTGAACCTGGGACTCTGGGTTTTGTAAAAAAGCAATAACAATATGGGGGGGGGGGGGATTACATTTTTACGAAACCCGACAATATGCGGCAAAGTTGTGGAAAGTAGGCAAAGCGTGGGGAGTGAACCTGGGACTCAATGAAGTGTACACCAGTGGGGAGTGAACCTGAGACTATGGTTTTCTGTGGCTTCAGCTAGTTTCATATAAAAGCAATTAATTTTTTACGAAACCCGACGAAACCTGGCAATATCCGAGAAAGTTATGGGTAGTAGGCAACAGTGCTGGGGAGTGAACCTGAGATTCGGGGAAGTGTACACCAGTGAGGAGTGAACCTGGGACTGGGTTTCGGCGGGTTTTGAAAAAAAAAGATAATAATGATAGTAAGTAAGTAGAAATAATAATAATAATAATAATAA
This sequence comes from Berghia stephanieae, assembly GCF_034508935.2. Lineage (NCBI taxonomy): Eukaryota > Metazoa > Mollusca > Gastropoda > Nudibranchia > Aeolidiidae > Berghia > Berghia stephanieae. Next base: position 39,724,248 of record NC_088370.1, on the reverse strand, counting down.
TAATAATAATAATAATAATAATAATAATAATAATAATGATAATAATAATAATAAAAATAATAAAAGAACAATAGTATAATATCAACATTAAAGCATATGACAAGCAAAAAAAAATTATTAAAACAAAAGTTTAAAAAATATCAATAGACAGAAGGAATTTTTAAAATATTGGGAAAAAAAAAGTTATCCTAGCCGGGATTTGAACTCTCGAACCTTAAGCTCAGAGTCAAACAGCTTATATACACCAAGCCATGGTGTCAATGAACATTTAGTGACATTTAATCATGTCTATTTAGATATTTAAAAATGTATTTGAATGCCACTCTAACTTTGATATTTTGAACTATGTTAATTGCACCATAGCAGAAATTAAAAAAATTACGATCAAAATATTTTTACAACTTTGAATCGGGCTGTCAGTTACTGCACGTGTTCAATCTGGAAGTAGGTCAGCAGTTCAAACGAGATTGTCGCACTTTTCACTCTCTCTATAAAAAAGAGTTCCTTGTGGATACTGAATAGTGGCAAAGCACTATTCAGTATCAGATACTGAATAACCACTTCCATATTTTTATTTAACTCAGAATATATTTTTCAGGAAAAAAAACGCATCTTGTTTCAAAATTTTGCATTGAAAACGAAATTGTGGGCTTGTGACAAAGACAGTTCTTGTTTAAGACTACCAACTACATAACATTTCTTAGATCTAAAATAAATCTGTTCGAATGATATTTGGTTGAAAAATGATTTGCCGTAGATTTGTATATTATATCCAATCCATGAACCAATGAATATAATTTCACCACATGTAGTGATAATCGAGACTAAAATAAAGAGACAAGAAACATCTAGATTGGCAAAAGAGTTTTAGAGCACACGATACGTACCGAGATCAGGCAGTGTCAAGACGGTAAACATCCTTTGCTTATACGTTTATTTGTAATGCAACTTAAATCGTATCGTATTGTTTAAGAGCTAATAGGTTCTAAATACCTTTAAATGCGCTGTGTAACTTTTATGCGTAGATACAATTTATCAATTGTATAAATAGTATTCAATGTCAATTAATTGATAATTAATTATCTAATACATAAATAAGTGTCATATTCATTATTCGCAGTATAATTAACTCTATCTAAATTCTTTTGGCATGTCCAATTTGTTCATTCGAGAGTTTTAAATAATTGATATATACAAATTAGAATAATATTTAATGTCATGTTACAATATTGGTCAAAATCAAATATTATGTTGGTATGCTCTTTATCAATGGCATTCTTAAAATTATTGATTTATAATTTCTGTCTCAAAATTTAGATTATTCCAAATTGTCACAGTTATGATATAGGAAAATTAGATTATTTTCCTAATAGACGAATTAAATCTTTCAACAAATATCTTAAATATATCTCCCCTTGTGTTTGTATCATGCGAATAATTTTAAAAAATCATTATAATCTATATTGTAAGAACCATGGACTAGTATATATATATATATATATATATATATATATATATATATATATATATATATATATATATATATATATATATGAATCAGATAACCTCTTATTCTACGATATTTCAGTGAAGGCAAATTTAGATACTTTAATCGTTCTAAATAGGATAGGTGTCGAATATCGGGTAAAAGTCTCGTACCTCGTCTTTGTATGTTCTCAATGTTAACATACTGTCGCCGAATGAGGGACTCCAAATACTATTTTTATACTCACGACAAGGTCTTATGATAGACTTATAAATTGACAAACGTTTTTAAATCAAGATAGCTAAAGGTCTGTATATAATTCCTACAAGCTAGTTCGCTCTTTTTATACAATCAACATATATGTTCATCATAGAACAATTTATTTTCAAAGATGATCCCCAACCCCTGTCTGAGCATGTAGTTGGCATAACAGTAATCTTGCATGGCATGGGTTTTCGTAACTTCTGATTTCAGTTGGGTTATCACGTCTCATTAAATTGTTTCTAAAAGACAATAAACTTTGAAGGTTAGACTAGACATTACATACTCAAGGGGGCTTTTGAGTTTCTTGTCTCGATATTATAATTTCACTTTCTGGTGATAAGCAAAATGAATTCAATTGATTAAATCCATTATGAAAACTGGGAAATAAGAACATGCACTTATGAACGTGTAAAACCAAAGAAAAACAGCGCACCAATGCCATGTGTTTATTTTGATAGAAATAGAAGCAGAGTTTAATTCCTGTAAAAGCTCGTCTTCCAGTTGTTTGATAAGGTCTTTGAACGGAT
>NC_088370.1:39700793-39721873 GCF_034508935.2 Berghia stephanieae | reverse complement strand
GGCCCCTTTGTTGGGTGATAGATATATTGATAAGGTATAAATAATTAACATAAAGTCCATCGTGTAATGGCATTAATCCTAACTTGGTGACGTCAGTGAATCCACAAATACGAAAATACCCGTAATAACATGTCACTCTCTCAATAGCACTTACGTTAATTAATGCTGACATATTTTTGAAACATCATAGGTTCACACTTAGAAAGTCAAAATAGATTTCATATCTCTCTGCAGGTTTGAACTTGAGAAGTTTCGTTTAATAGTTAGACGTTTTACCATTAATATACGAAAGTAGTCTCGCCATTGGAAAACAACACATGGTAGGGGTAAACAAAGCAACAAATTGTCTTTATGTTTCTCACGCTTGTCGTCTCTAACTATCAATTTGAAAGAATTATGTAGTTTTTCCAGTGATTTACTGTGGTTGGGTGGAAGTATTATAACATGTGGTTTTGATTTTGATTGTTTGTTGTTTGTTTTTGTTTTGTTTTTGTTTTTGTCAATTTTCTAAAGTCGGCCTTGTTGTTTGTAATTTCCGTCTTTAAGGCAATTTGTTATATTTTATTGATAAGTTGTTATACACAGATAACACGACGGAGAACTTCATTTAGTAATACGTGCACGTATTTGTTGATCTGATCACCCAAATTATTATGGGCTCATTGTTGAAAAGAAAATCTCAAAAAGTGACGCAAAATATTGTCCATTACAACAATGTTAAACTAGGCCCATAATTGCGTTCGGGTGTTAGACCTGCATATATGTGTACGTAGATTTCACCCAATTAAAGTAAGTAATGTTCTTGTCTAGGTCTGGTAAAATAAATTAGATGAAGTCATGCAGTAAATACAATCCCCGTAAATGTTGATATATTGTAGGAAAAATAAATAAATATTATTCTAATGTTGGTTTCAGAGTATTTCCATTACAACAATGATCCTATCTATATTATTATTATTATTATTATTATTATTATTATTATTATTATTATTATTATTATTATTATTATTATTATTATTATTATTATTATTGTCACGATCAACATCATTAGCATAATCATCATGATCATCATGACAGGATCATCATCATCATCATCATCCTCATCATCATCATCATCATCATCATGATCACCATCATCATCATGATCGTCATCATCATCATTATAATTATCATCATCATCATCGTCATCACCACCTTTGATATTCCCAGAGACTTTGACAAAGAATCACTTATTTTCCCCCAAAAAAATAAAAAAATAAATAGAAACATGTGGAGAGACCACAGAAAACTAAGTGTCATAAAGTAACATAAATGTACTCTTATCGGTTTTTGATTTGACACTAGTGTGTAATTGATAGATAGTAGGAGGAGTTTAGTTTTTCAACGCCTTTTTATAACACGGGTAAAATTATGTTTTTGTGTTCATTCCTCTCTCTTCCAAAGTCACCATGAAGGTTCTAAACGCTTCGGTAAGTGCCACAATATTTTGTTGAGGATTTTTCTTTCCATCTGTTAATTTTGTTTTGGTTTAAGTTTCTGTTTTATTCATTGTTGTGGTTATACTTGCTGTTATTGTAACTGTTGTTGTTGTTATTGCTGTTTTGCTACTTTAGTTGATGTTGTTGTTGCTGATATACATATTATAATTATTGTTTATGTTGCGTTGCTGGTTTTGTTGTTGTTGCTGTTGTTGCTGTTGTTGCTGTTGTTGTTGTTCTTATTTTAGTATAATTGTTGTTGCTGTTTTCGTCACTGTTGTTGTTGTTGTTGTTGTTGTTTTTGTTGTTATTTTATCTTTATTTGTGCCGTGTTGATGCTAATTTAGTCGTTATTGGTTGTACAAATTCCATACGATCGTGGTGGACATATAAACCACGCTCAGCAAACATTGTTACTTGGGATGTTTTCCTCCATTAGGAAAGAGCTGGCAGATCACAGAGATCGAGATGGTTTATATTCCCTTGAAAGGCATTCAGATTATTCATGTGATGTATGAAGAAGGCTATTGTAAGCAAACCATACGATTTTGTATTTATATAACATTCTTTTCTCTCTGGGACGGCAATGTATTGACTTTAGGTGTAAAACGGTCGAAAGCCTTTGTCCTTGCAACTATGCGAGCATCTTTGTTTTGCATCAACTGTCGTCCAGACCTGTCTCGTAGATATCATGTCAACCATTCTAGAGCTCGGTCTATGATTCCAAAAAGCCTCTGCATTCGGTCTAGTAGCATTGTGTGATCCACAGTGTCGAAAGAGGCACTAAGGTCCAACAGCAATTGTATTGCATTATTGTGTCTGTCAAGTAGGCCAACAATATCATTATGGACACGCAAAAGTGATGTTTCTGTGCTGTGTGATTGCAATAGACGGATTGAAATTGATTATTCAGATTGTTTTAATGTAGGTATCTGTTGAGACGTTTGACAATGAGTTTTTCAATTAATTTCGAAATGACATTAAAGTTCGAGACTGTCGTGTTGATTTTTAATTGATTGCTCTCCAAATCTTTCTCATTTAAGGGTGAGTTTTATAGAACTTCTTTGAAGCAGGTAGAAATGTCTGCATTCTAGTAAGATCTATTTGCAATCGAAGAGATAGCAGGTACGACTTTCTCTACGCATTCTTTCAAAAGCCATGTTGGCACTGCATCAAATTTGCACTGTTTAATTTGGCTTTCTTAATTAATTCACTAACCTTTTCTATTGTAGCAGAGCAGAATTTGGACAATGAGCATACTATAGGTGGTATGTTGTCTTTATTATTGGAGGTGATGACGGTATTGTCCATGCTAGATCGGATGGTGGCAATTTTATTGATGAGAAAGCGTTCTACGAGTTCTGATTTGTTTTGGTTTGATGGCAATGATTATTTTCCCCACTATCAATTTCATCAATCCGTTATGGACAAGCAAAAGCTTCTTACTGTTACCTTTACTATTATCCACCTTTTCTTTAACAGATGTTCTTTCGATTTCAATTTCATGGAGTTAGTTGCGGTTTGTAATTGTTTATATAACTCTCTATGTACTGTCAGTCTTGGTTTCGGCTAAGTTTCTTCAGCTTCTCGTCTCATTTGCTTTGACAACCGAATTTCCCCAGAGAACCATTACGTCAGGCTTTATGGTGATAACTTTGATTAACAACGTCCAGGCATAATCTGGTTAAAAAAAATTTCATCTGGTTATTAATGCTATATGAATAAGGAGTAGAATAAAAAATAGGTATCGTTGCTTTTATCATTGTGGTTGTCCGAAGCAAGACTGTTTTATTGGCCAATTTGTACACTTAGTAACAAAAATAGCACCACGGTAACTGGTGAGATTCAGTCAAAGTGCAGGTATGGTAATTTTTCTTGTATTTGTTCCCAAATAAAACGCATTACTGCCCTTTCATATTACAAATAAGATTGGTTAAATTTATTGATTAAATGTAACGGCTAGAAATAACCACAAAAACTTTACAATTCCACTCCATTCCTAAATGGGCGGTTTTAGACTTGATCAACTTTTAATAGAAATTATTCGAGTGATTTACTTAAGTTTAAATCGGCCGTCACCCCTGAGATAATTAATTTTATCATATATAGGATATACCAAAAAAAACAAAACAAAAAACAAAACAACAAAACAAAACAAAAAATAAAACAAAACAAAGCACAAAAAAGCGAAGCCCTCCGAGTGTTTTTTTTATAGAGAATAAAGATGTAACTAAAGTATACGCCAGCAACTCAGACCCAGTAATCCTTGAGAGACGGATATTTATCAACGCATGGCAATTTCTGTAATATTATTACAAATGGAAAGAGGCGACGTACTTGCCTTGTCATTATAGTCTGATGGATGGACACAACTAAATAAATGAACTCAGTAATCCGGTAATTAATTACTTCCCCCACGTGATTTTGTCTATTTTTGGGACGCTGCTTACAAGAATCAAATTTGTTTTGATTCAACAAATATATTTGACTTTTTAAAATTGAATTTCTAAACCCCCGCCTGTGGAAAATCAAAGACACCGCAACTACGTCACTACGTCGGCGATACGCCAGTTCGCAGGTCGAAAAATATCTAGCGTCGGCGGATATCGAGAGCTTAGAATGTAGTTTGTCAGACGTCAGTTAAATTCTTCGTTTACCCGTTCAGTTTTCATGAGTTGTTGTCCCGGTTATCCCATACATATCCGTCCGACCGTGGATCAATTAACTGTACGTCTAAATGAACCAGAAGCAGAAAGTTCTATAGAGTATTCTTAGTATGAATGACCGGAAGGCTTCCACTGGACAAAGCAAAATTTTTGGTCTATTGGGCAGAATCGTCTTTGTAATGTTTTTTTCTTGTTTTTTTTTGTTGGTTTGTTTGTTTTGTTTGTGTTTATTAATGTTTTAATTAGCAATTTCTTTCGCTTGTTTTTCTGTTGTTTTCATTTCTTTCATGTCATGTTTTTTTTGCATTTCATTTTTATATTTAGTTTTTATATCTAGATATATCTGTGTTGTTTTTTTCTCGTTTTTATTAACATTCATCTTGTTGTGTTCACCATTTGAATTATTCTTTTTTGTCTATAAATACACAGATGACGTGTTGGGTAGCAAGTTTCCTTTTGAGTTTTACCATTCTGGTCAATGGAAGTAGTGTAAAACGTCAAGAAGCCAGTTTCTGCATGGGAAAAGTCGATGGATTATTTGCCAACCATCAAGATTGCACAAAATTCTATCATTGTTCTCGTGGAATGACGTATTCTATGGATTGCGCCGGTGGGACTCATTTTAATTCCGAGATATCAGGTTGTGATTGGCCAGAGAGAGCTCAATGCACACCAGGGCAAACCAGTCCACCTATGAAGATGTCCACAACCCAAATGACAATGACAAATCCACCTATGAAGATGTCCACAACCCAAATGACAATGACAGATCCACCTATGAAGATATCCACAACCCAAATGACAATGACAAGTCCACCTAATACGATGTCCACAACCCAAAAACCAACAACGGGAGGCGGGTGTAAAAGAGTAGTTTTTACTTCACAAACTGGGCACAGTATCGAAGTGGGGATGCAAAACAAGTGCCAGAGGATGTCGACGCTCACATGTGTACACATATCATCTTTGCTTTCGCCAAGATGACCGGAAACAGATTAGCTCCGTTTTAACATAATGGATAAGACTGGTTCCAATGTTGGAAATTACAGAAAAATGACTGCACTGAAAAAGAAAAATCCAAATCTCAAAGTGTTGCTTGCTGTTGGAGGTTGGAACATGAGATCTCCTCCTTTTACTGCTATGGTAGCAACTCAAAGGAACAGGAAATAATTCATCGACTCAAGCATCACATTTCTTCGAGATCGTGGATTTGATGGTCTTGATCTCGATTGGGAATACCCGGCAAATAGAGGAAGTCCTCCTGCAGACAAAGATCGATTCTCTGATCTTTTGAGAGAGTTGAAAGCAGCTTTCACACAAGAAGCTTCATCCACCGGTAGTCCCAGGCTTTTGCTAACTGCTGCTGTGGCCGCTGGTAAATCCGTCATAGACACGGCTTACGATATCCCAGTTTTGAACTTTGAATTAGATTTCATAAATCTGATGACGTATGATTTGCATGGACCATGGGAAAGGAAAACTGGCCACCACAGTGCTCTTTTACCCGCCAGCTGGGATAATCCTACGTTAAATGTAAAATGGGCAGCAGAATATTGGATCAAAAATGGTGCAAGCCCAGAAAAGCTTGTCATTGGTGTTCCCCTTCTACGCAAAGGCTTTCACCCTTGCGAGCGCATCAAACAACGGACTAAATGCTGCTGCATCGGGTTCAGCAACTGCTGGGAAGTACACAAAAGCAGCGGAACTTTATCGTACTATGAAATCTGTGAAATGATATCGAATGGAGCCATCGAACGGTTTGATGAAGAACAGCAGGCGCCTTACATCGTCTATGGAACCAATGGGCTGGATATGACAACCCGAAAAGCTTGAAAAATAAAGTCAAATATATTCTGGATAATAATTATGGAGGAGTGATGGTGTGGGATCTCAGTTTTGACGACATTAAGGGATCTTTCTGTGGTAACGGCCGTTACCCACTTATGGCAGCTATCAACAATGCTTGTAAACGTAATGCATGAAAAAAATAAAGTTAGAAGTGAACCCTGATTTAGCAAAATATTTATAAATAATAAAGATGATAATAAAGAGAAATCTGATGCTGTTTTACGAGTTTGTCGCATCATTGATATCTATTTTCACAATAAAACGTAATCCTGAATACACTGAGAGAATGTGATCACTTGAGTAAGGATCCTTTTTCAAGGACTCAACTATGCACCACTCATATTTACGTATTTTTATTTCATGAGTTATATTAAATCTTGTACTGATGATCATTAAAACTCGCATCAGTAAATATTTTAATATAACCCATTAAATTTAAACCGTAATAAGAGACACTCATTGATTATCTGCCTTTTATCATCTACTACAGCAAATATAAATTGACCCCTTTTGTGATATTTGTGGCAATAAAATGAAGCTATATATTAATAATAATAATAATAATAATAATCTTTATTGTCCAAATTAAAGGCAATTCATGTGAGGTAAACAATGCTCAGTTTGGTTCATGGTATGAACATCAACACATTTACAAATACAGACACAGCCATACACGAACATACACGCTTGCACATTGTTTCTACACGTGTATACAAAAGAAATGAGCGTACATACAAACACATATACATACATACATACATACATACATACATACATACATACATACATACATACATACATACATGCAGACATACATACAAACCAGCATATCATCGTATATGCATGCCTACATTCATACATACATACATACATACATACATACATACATACATACATACATACATACATACATACATACATACATATATACATACACACAGACACACACACAGACAGATAGAACGATACGATATATTTGCTGGGACAGCAAATAACCATATTATAAATATAGTGTCTTATATTAAGAAGAAGATGGCAATGATTGTGATGATGAGATGATGATGATGATGATGATGATGATGATGATGATGATTGATGATGATGATGATGATGATGATGATGATGACTACGATAATGATGATGATGATGATGATGATGATGATGATGATGATGATGATGATGATGATGATGATGATGATAACGACGGCGGCAATGTCGATGATGATGATTCACGACACTGCTTCTCGTTATTTTCATTGGTTGTCTCATTTTTCCACAGAAGATTTGTTAATTAATTTTATGGCGGTTGGAATGAAGGTTGTCTTATGTCGATTTGTCCGACATTTTGCTTCTAGATACCGTCTTCCGGAGCGCAGAAGTTGGAATTTTTCGTTCAGCGGATGCCTCTTTTCGTTGATAATGTTAAAAGATTTCTTCTCAACTGCATTAATATAAGTTGTGTCAAGGCTTCTAAGGTCTGTGTTAATTATTTTTGAAGCCTCTCTGAGGGTTCTATGTAGTTTGGATTTTTCTTTTGTTCCACAGCTTCCATACCACGTTGTGATGCCAAACGAAACGATACTCAATATTAATGACTTGTAGATTTGTATCATGGTCTTTCTGTTCACATTGAAAGACCTTAATTTTCTGAGTATATACAAGCGCTGGTTACATTTTTTGATGACATTGTTGGTGTGCGATTCAAATCTTAGACTGTTATCTATAATTACACCAAGGTATTTAAACGTTTCAACAGTTTCAACCGCCTGATTGTTAATTTTTGTTATTTGTCTTGCTCTTTTTCCTATTTTTCTGTGATCAAACAGTTGTTCCTTTGTTTTTGTTACATGAGCTCTAGACAGTTATCGGCACACCATTTGCTGAATTTACTAACTTGCTCAGTGTATTTAAATTCGGAGACGGAATCATTGAGCAGGCCGAGTATTGCGGTGTTATATATGGTCTTTTGGTTGACAGTGGGTTGCATATTTGCGGGTCTGAAAACCGATGGCAATGAATTATGGGCTTGTTTTAACATTGTTGTAATGGGCATAGTTTTGCGTCGGTTTGAAAGCATTTCCATTTCAACAAGGAGTCTATCTATTTTAGAGGGAACAAAATTGAGGGCACTCAGCTTTTTGTTGTTGTTTTTACTCAGCCATTAGATTAGATGTCACGAAATCTAACAATCAAATTATAAACATTAAAAGGTTGCAAACACATTGTTTTGTATGTTATATATGACTATCGGATATTGTGAATATTTTTGCCTAAACGCAAAAACGCAAAGTATCAATAAAGTTATCAGACCTGCAAATAAGTTCATGCCGAGTGAACCCGATTTTTTAAAAGTAATTTGGCATCGACTAAATTATTTCCATTGATTGATGGACTAATAATTTTACCTTATCTAAAGCCGTCCCTTCAGATAGATCTGATAAGCTGGTACTCCATCTCTCGTTTTCTGATTGAAAGATCCAGGGGCCAAGATCCACTCTGAGCGGCGCATACTTGTGCCCGAGGGGTCATACACGTTGAGATTTTTACCCTTGACTATCTGGGGACAGGCACGGCTGAAGAAAACCGTAGCGAATCCCAACGTGTATGGCCAGATACCGGGGGACGGGAAGGGAAGGGGCCATACACATGGAGATTTTAACGGTGACGATCTGGGGACAAGCACGGCTGAAAATTACAAGGTGTATGGTCATATATCTGATATCCGTCGACGCTAAATACGACATTTGGGAATTGATAGCTATCAGAAAACTTGACTACATGATGATAAATTTGGGTACTGATACCAACACATAAAACTGGGTAACCTTGAGCAATTATAATTTAGAAAAAAAAAAGCTTGAAGGCGCTGTTGATATGTTTCATTTACCCTGAATCGGCTGTCGTGTTTTTACCCATTAATCGCACATCGGGGGGGGGGGGGGGGGGGGGGGGGGGGGGGTTGGGGTGGCTGTTGACATCGCATGACAAAATATAGTAAAATAAAGAACTATCCCTCCTCGTACGCCGGGAGTGATTTTGTTAACCCATGGCAACATACTAGTAACATAAAAGAATATCCCTGTTCTTACTTAAGGGGTGATTTTGATACCCTGTGATTACACACACACACACACACACACACACACACACACACATATATATATATATATATATATATATTATATCAATCAGTCTATTAACGATCAAGGTTACTAGTTGTTTTGTGTATTCGTAAGTTATTTCCGGCTGGCGCTATTGTGAGTATTTTACCTAAACGCATAGAATCAATAACCGTTCAAGGTTCTCGTGTCAAATGTAGTAATAGCTATAATAATGTCCGGAGGACAGGCAGAGAATGAGAGATAGAGAAAGAGAGAGAGAGAAAGAGAGAGAGAGAGAGAGAGAGAGAGAGAGAGAGAGAGAGAGAGAGAGAGAGAGAAAGAGAGAGAGAGAGAGAGAGAGAGAGAGAGAGAGAGAGAGAGAGAGGGAGAGAGAGAGAGGGAGCGAGAGCGAAATGTTGTATTAAAAAATAACAACGCCGCTTTGTTTTAGCCGAAAGGGTTAATATTATACCAATCGACTTGACAAATGGAATCTAGGTTGACAGATGCCAAAAAGCCTTTGTTACCTGATGACAGATGTGGTGTTGATACCAACACAAAACTGGGCAAGAAACATAATCAGATAGGACTGATATCCATATCAAAGTTATCTTGGATCCTTTTCCTGTCACATCGTTCAATACTGGTGATCTTCTCGGGGATGATTTTCAAGAAACCTTGAACGTTTATAGTTTACAACAAAACAAAAAAGTTTGGTGTCAAAAACGGGTTCCAATCTCATTGAAAGTGTAAAAAGTGGGGAGGTGGTGGCGCTGTTCATTTATTTTATCAATAATAATAATAATTATTATAATAATAATAAGAATATATAATAATAATAATAATAATAATAATAATAATAATAATAATAATAATAATAATAATAAAAATAATAAATAATAATAATAATAATAATAATAATAATAATAATAATAATAATAATAATAATAATAATAATAATAATAATAATAATAATAGTAATAATAAATCTTTATTGTTCACAAAATGGAAAATTGTTATGCGTTTTGGTAAAACACTCACGACATCTCCACTTAGATAAAACATACCAACACATCACTATGTATTTCCTCGAACGTTTATAGCCTGATTGATATCAATTAGTGAGAAGTTAATTATAAAAACGGTTATCTAAAAAAAAAAACAAAAAAAAACAACAACAAAAAAAAAAAAAAAAAAAAAAAAAAAAAAAAACAGCAAAAAACAAAAATACAACGGGCTGAGGGGCTGAGTGACGTCAACTTCGTTTCTTCCATTGATGCTATGTGTTTAAGTAAAATACTCACAATGTAAGTGAGCCAGAAATAACGCTCCAGCCCACAGATTTATGTGTAACCTTGAACATTTATAAATAAATAATAAATAAAATAAATTCCCTTTATTCATCCCCAAGGGGAAATTTTTCTTTAGGGTCTATTCCAAGGGAAGACTAGAATAACCCAGGCGTCAGCCGCAGTGCAGCGCCGCAAAGTGAGCTAAGGCTAGGTGACTTGCTCAAGGCCACACAACGCGGCGGGTAGTCGAACTCGGTACCTTTCGGGTACGAAGCAAAGACCGTACGGCTGAGCCACGCTGTCCCATAGCCTTGACTTATATAATTTATAAACTAATCAAGAAAACGGCTGTCTAAAAACAATAAGAAATTGATGAGTGACACCAATCCAATAAACAAACACACGAAAATCGGGCAAAAATTCAACACTACGCTATCTATCGTTGTCAAAATGTCAAATAGATAATATATTCATAATTCATTTCTTCTCCTTCGGACCATGTAACTGTTGCTGCTCGAAGCTCGAAGAAATAGATAATAATGCGAAGTTGAATGTAAGCTTCAATGTAATTACAAAAACAGATCAAATGATCATCTCATTCATCTGTGGTGTTTCATTCATCCTGTTTTGTTGATAAAGGGGAAACCCGAAACGTTCATTTGATCTGTTTTTGTAATTAAATTGAAGATTACATTCAACTACACATTATTATTTATTTCTCCGTCGGACCGAAAATTACTGCAAGAAGAAGTGTGTCCAAATAGCCCAGTTGGTAGAGCATTCGCTTCACTCGATGAGGGAACACGATCTATCCCGGGTGAAGTCTAGATTATTTTTCGGATCCTCCTCTCCAACCTGGGCATTTGGGTATGCTAGATCTGACGGAAAGTACTTTGCGATAGACTAGGTCCTATCCAAAGGGTAACAAAATTTGTCCGTGGCACGCTATAGAAAACTCCATTGGCCTTAATGGCTCTAAAAAGTACTTTTTTTCTGACAGTCTGGGTATCATAATGTCTTATTAACATTCATAAGCTTGGTGCAAGTATGGTAGGTTGCTCCATGATAAGGCAGAGAAGTAGTGTTGTCACACCTTTCCTCTCTTCCGGTTCCAAAAACCTTTGAATGTGTATATAACCATTCCGTCGGATGAATGATTTATCGTTACATATTGAATCATAAGGTGACATGAATATTTTAGTAGCGTGGTGTCTAGGCAGATGATACGATAAACGGGACGTAAACGAGCGAAGATGAATGATCTTTATTGACCAGTATAATATATTTAGACTAGAAAATAAGATGCAACCACTCTGAAACCAGAAGAACAATTACTCAAGTCCTGTATCAGGTTCTCCGGAAGAGTGTTTTACACTTTCAATGAGATTGGAACCAGTTTTTGACACCCCATCTTAGTTCCCTAATTGCACAACACTCAGTCATCACCTCAGTCGGCTTGAATCAATTTAATATATACATATATATATATATATATATATATATATATATATATATATATATATATATATAAATATATAAGGTATATCGTTTAAGTTTCAATTAACCGAACTTTCCATTTTAACGAATTCCTTCAAAATGGATAAGCGGAATCATAATTTTGATACTGTAAATCATCTATAAGTTAGGATCCTTACCAGTTATAGATTTTAACATAGCTGTTATAAACGAAATCCTTTCCTATTGTTTTACAATTAATGAAAAATATTTTTTGATTAAGACAAATTGATTCAGAGGTTCATACAAACTTTTTCAGCTGTGCATTGAGGGACAGGTGAGAAAAAGAATAAAAACACGCGCCACTTATTAAAAATCTGACTATGATTATACTATGCATGATATACCATAGTTCCTGATAATTTTGATTTTGTCTCATCTGTCAGAGGTTGCAAGGAATATATATATATCTAATAATCATGACAAACAAGAGAAGAAATTGACATAGATAGTATATCATGTCGCACAAAAGAAATAAATTGGCACAAAACTTCATTTAAAAACAAAACAAACAAACAAAACATACAAAACATAATTAAAAACAGTATCGTTATATCATACAATTTGCCAATACTTTATAGAAAGAAACGAGTACTGAAAATCAACAGCTGAAACGTTTTTTTAAATGATACCACAAGTCAAACAATTGAGACGAGTAAATTTGACATGAAAATTTGTGCATTTGTATAGTACAATATCCACTAAACGTGCTTAAAGCGCTATACAAGGGGTCCCTAGCCAACAGCAACACCTAACACGAAGGACGAGACATGACGCTTGTTAGGCGATAGTACAATTTGTTTTAGGACAGAGAAACCACTGTTATCGGTCATGTACTCATTTTACACTTCAATATGTTGAGACAATGTAATTTAAGTGCCTTTTCCAAAGGATTATGCGCCGCTCAGAGATGAACTCGAACACAGGACCGTCTGATCCAAGGGCGAGTGACATATCAGTAAATCATATCATCTGTGTACACTTTAAAATGAATTCGTCCGTATTCGGGTTTCATTTGACTGATCATTTGCTTATAACGTGACACAGCTTTCGTTGTATTTTGTAAAAAGGTATACAATGATGCGAAAAACTCTTAAAGCAGGATCAGATTTCTCTTTATTATCATCTTTTTTATATTTATTTAGATTTTGCAAAATCAGGGACATGGTATTAGGTCATTGTCTTTTTAGGTGTGGACTTCGTCATAGGTGGACTTGTCATTGTCTTTTCAGTCGTGGACTTCGTCATAGGTGGACTTGTTATTGTATTTGGAGTTGTGGACTTCTTCATAGGTGGACTTGTCAATGTTTCTTGAGTTGTGGACATAGTGTCAGGTGGAATTGTCATTGTCTTTTGAGTTGTGGACATTGTCATAGGTGGACTTGTCAATGTTTCTTGAGTTGTGGATATATTGTCAGGTGGACTTGTTATTGTCTTTTGAGTTGTGGACATCGTCTGATCCACACTAGTAACATCGTAGTCATCGAAAAAAAAAACAAACAACAGCCCCGGCATCATCATCAACAACAACAACAACATCATCATCATCATCATCATCATCATCATCATCATCATCATCATCATCATCATCATCGTCATCAAACAAAAAAGAAAAAAAAAGAAAAAAAAAGAGCTGGGTGAGAGTGTGTGTGTGTGGGGGGGGGGGAGGTGCGAGTAGTCCCGATGACTACTACGAGGTTTACTTAGTGCCCGCTTAACCTGCCACTGGAGCACTGTCGACTTGTTTTATAAATAATAATAATAATAATAATAATAATAATAATAATAATAATAATAATAATAATAATAATAATAATAATAATAATAATAATAATAATAATAATAATAATAATAATAATAATAATAATAATAATAATATTAATAATAATAAATCTTTATTGTCCACAAAATGGAAAAATTAACGTGGTTTACGTTCTATCTTTGACTTCATCTTCGTTTTTTTCCATTATTAGTGATACGTTGGCCTAAATATTTAAATGTTTTAACTGATTCCAGTTTCCTTTCTTTAATTGTTATGTCAGTGTGAACATTGGGATACGTTGCCATCACCATCACTTTGGTTTTTGATACGTTCATGTCTAGGCCCATAGCTTCGCTATCGATATTGACATCATTTACTAGTTTTTGTAGGGCTTTCTCATTTTCTGTAAGCAGAACTGTGTCATCAGCATAGCGAAAGTTATTGATGTTTCTGCCACCAGCATTGATTCCGTCATAAAGCTCTGTGGTTTACGTTGCTTTTAAAATTAAATCTGATTGCAAATGTATTGATGTTATGCGTATTGGAAAATTACTCACGACATCTCCATCGGGGTATAACATACTAAAACTCAAAACTGTGCAAACTCAAAAGGGAGACGATTACGGGAAACTGGCTGAGTAAGATCAAAGAGAGAGGGAATGGGGATATCCCTCTGATGCGCATAATGGATGATGCCCCCGTTTCTAGCCGAAATAAGTCCCGGCAACCCTTGTACGCAGAATCCCTGACTACGTCTAAAGCTGCACATACGAGATGGAAGTCGGTTTGGACGAATTCAATCCCTCGTGGGAGCGGGGACGTACACTCCTCTAAGCTTGGTGAGAAGTTGCCAGGCTTTGATACCAGTAAAAGGAGACATTGGGTGGCTGCGAATCGGCGTCGGTCGAGGAGCTGCCTAACGGCAAGTGCGTTACATCGGTGGGGTATTACTACATGTCCAATATGTACCCGCTGTGGGCAAGACCCCGAGACGGCAGAGCATCGAAAGGTGTGTTGTGACGATGTTACCCGGCAGGTTCGCGACGGTGCACGAATGCGGACCGGACTTTGCTGATTGGGTCGATCGTCATAACATAGTAGTGTGAGAACCATAAGAGGCTGCTGCCTTAGGATCGGACGGTACTGGGTTCGAGTCCCTTTCTGAATGGCTCATAACTGAGTCCTTGGAAAAGGCTCTTTACTCGCATTCTCTCACCTTGTTCACGTTTAAAATAAGTACCTCGCTGTTTACAGCGTCGTTTCTGTCGTGAAACAATTGTATTATCGCCTAACAGGGGTCATGCCTCGTCTAACATGTTTTGTTATTGGCCAAGGACCCCTAAAAAGTCATTTGAGCACTTTTGTTGAATATAGCGGTATATATAGCGAAAGTATTTTTTTGTATACAGCATTCCTCTCTCTCTCTCTCTCTCTCTCTCTCTCTCTCTCTCTCTCTCTCTCTCTCTCTAGACATGCTACATTATTATAGCTATTACTACATATGATGCGAATACCTTGGACGGTTATTGATGCTTTGAGTTTAAGTTATAATTCTCACAACATACGCCAGCCTGGAATATCGTACCGACACGCAAAACTACGAGTAACCTTGAACGTTAAAAATCTGATTGATATGATTTAGTGAGAACTTATTACCAAAATGGCTGCCTTAATACAATAACAGAGTTCAGTGATGTCAATTGCGTTCCTTCAACAGTCTGATTGAAATGATTCAGTGAGAAGTAATCACTATTGTGCGCAAGACAAAAAAATTAGAATAGAGAGATATTAACTGGGACCGGTGACGGTCGGTGTGTAATACCTCACCGTGTGTGGGCAAAAATCATCTGCGACTGACGCAGGGATCGGGTCACAGCGACCCAGACGAGTCGCATCACAAAAACTCAACGTCTATGGCGGCCCTAAGAAACAACTAAGGGACAAACGCATACCTCTTATAGAATTAATTAAATTGACGGCATTCAGGTCTTTGTTATTTTATACATAATTTTGTGGTTGGTACGTTATATCCGGGTGGCAGATGGTGTGATTATTTTACCCTTCCCGCATAAATTCTATGGAATTTATTTTGCAATAGGTGTTGAATAGTTAGTCCATTCTGCGTGTATTTTCAGTGAAGCCTCATAGCGACAAATCTATAGTTGATTGTGGCTGCCATGCGTGTCAAATATTAAATTGGTTATTAAACTCTTCGTGTTTAAAAAACAAATAGATAATAAACAAATGGATAATAAAATTAATGAAATTTATTTATATAGCGCATGTCCCATACAAATTAGCTCTAGGCGCAAAATTTACATGGCATGCAATATATATCATATATATCATATTATATAAATCATTAAAAATATTATTATGCTTCCCCTCTCACTAAATAGTAACGGGTTATGATATCAAGTTTACAATAATACTTTGTGACGTCAGTTTATCAGACTTTAAACTTCACTAAAATTAGATTTTTGAAAACTAGTGAGGACTTTTTGGCATTGTACCACACCTATGCCGACCAAACGGTATAGGGCCCCTGACAGAACGAGAAAGACAACGGCGTTCATTCACCAATAATAATAATAATAATAATAATAATAATAATAATAATAATAATAATAATAATAATAATAATAATAATGTATTGTTAATAATTCGTTGCAGTCAGGTGCTGTACCAGACATTTACAAAGTTGCTCATGTCAAACCCCTTTTGAAAAAACCTGATCTCGATAAAGAGAACTTAAAAAACTATCGCCCTGTCTCTAATCTTCCTTTTCTCTCTAAGATCTTAGAAAAGCTTGTTTTGAAACAATTACTGTCTCATCTTAAAAATAATTGTCTTGAAGAAAAATTTCAGTCTGCTTATAGGCAACATCATTCGACGGAAACCGCACTTGTTAGGGTTGTTAATGATCTCCTCTCTGTTATAGACAATGGTTCATGTTCTTTGCTGAATTTGCTTGACCTATCGTCTGCTTTTGATACTATTGATCACAATCTTCTTCTCAAACGTCTTGAAATTACTTATGGCGTGTCTGGTGCAGCGCTTGATTGGTTTAGGTCATATTTGTTTAATCGTAAACAGATTATTACGGTGGATGAATATAGATCGGAGGAAATCTTTCTTGATTGTGGGGTTCCCCAGGGTTCAGTCCTTGGACCCGTTCTTTTTGTTTTGTACGTTGGCCCTCTGTCTAAAATCATCAGAAGTTTTGGTCTGTCTTACCATCAATACGCTGATGATACGCAATTGTACTGCGTTTCCAATATGAGAAATTTACAAGAAGTATCAGCCAATAGTAAAAATTGTATCCAAAGTGTTAAGAAATGGATGAATGAGAACAGACTGAAACTGAATGATGATAAGACGGAGGTGCTGTATGTGGGGAACAGGAAGTGGAAAAGTGAAACAGATTTGAAGTTGGGGGATGCCTCTATTCAAATTGTTGACAAAGTGAAAAACCTTGGCACATTCTTAGACTCTGGACTGTCGATGGAGCATCAGGTTAATAATTTGGTTAGATCTCTCTTTTTCCAACTAAAAAAGATTGCTTCCATTAGACGGTTCATATCTGAGGATGTGACCAAGCACCTGGTTGTGTCCCTCGTACTATCGAAATTGGATTATTGTAATGCTCTGTTGTTTGGCGTTTCGCAATACAATCTGAAACGTCTTCAGATTGTCCAAAACAGCGCTGCCAGACTAGTATTTATGAAGCGTAGGTGCGACTCTGCCGGACCTCTACTTCATGACCTGCATTGGCTGCCTGTTGAGAAAAGAATTAAATTCAAAGCTTGTGTTTTAGTGTATCGTTGTCTTGAAGGTACTGCCCCTTCCTACCTTTCAGAACTAATTGAAAGATATTCAAAACCCCGCCCCTTACGTTCGGCCAGTGATTCCACAAAACTAGTTGTCCCTCGAATTCGGAAAAATGCTGGAATGAGATCCTTTTCTCATTTCGGACCCTCTATTTGGAACGCCTTACCGCAGAGCATTCGTGAAAAAGAATCTTTGTCTATTTTTAAACGTTCGCTTAAAACATATTTGTTTCGATTTTAGTAGATGGTATGAGAAGCAAGATAGGTTTGGTTTGTGTTGTGTGTTGTGTTGTGTGTGTGTATGTGTGTGTGTGTGTGTGTGTGTGTGTGTGCTTGTGTGTGTGAATGAGTATGTTTCAGCCAAAGTAATTTGTAATTTAAGCGCTTAGAGTCTGGTGTCTCGGAGTTATAGCGCTATATAAGTTTTCAGCATTATTATTATTAATAATAATAATAATAATAATAATAATAATAATAATAATAATAATAATAATAATAATAATAAAATAATGGTATAGATTTACGGTGAGCCAAACATCCCTTCATCTGGAGGGCTCTGGGCGCATAACATAGATTAAACTCTTAACACAATACACGAACAACGCTAATATGCACAATCAAAAGAAAGCCTGTTGGAATAAGAATGTCTTCAATCGACTCTTGAATTCCTCTAGTGAAGACAAAGAACGTATCTCAAGTAGCAAATTCCACAACATTGGACCAGAATGCTGAAAAACGCGTTCACCAGCCTTCACTCGACAGCGGGGTGTTTTCAATTTGAGGTCGTTCGTTGATCTAAGCGATCGCTGTGCGTTGTACCGTTCAATGAGGCTTGACAGATATGCTGTGCCTTCCAAGCATTTGAAAACGATAGTTGAAGATTTATATTAAATTAAGTGTAAAGTACAAAAAGGACTGGACCTAAAACGGATTCTTGAGGTACACCAAAATGAAGGTCACGCTCTGACGAAGTTACTTCCCAAATTAAAACTGATTGAGTTCTTTGAATAAGATGTGATGCAAACCAGTCTAGAGCAGTGCCCGATATGAAGAAAGTAACTTGTCGCCTTCGAAGTAGTATGGCACGGTCGATCGAGAAGACTAAGGATTGTGATTTTTCTTTGATCAATAATTTGCAGCAAGTCATTTGTGATTATCATCAATGCTGTTTCTGTGCTATGATTTTGCTTGCAGGCCGATTGATAGCACTCGTCGAGGTTATTATGTTTCACGTGATATGAAAGTTGTTTTAGAACAATCTTATCTAGAATTTTGGAGATAAATGGTAGATTTGATACAGGCCTAAAGTTTTTTTAAATTATCACTGTCAAGTCCTGATTTCTTCAACAATGGCTTCACCACTGCTTTCTTGAAGCTTTCTGGAACAACTCTCACCCTTAATGATTGATTTATTCATTCAGTGATATAGGGTGAAAATTCATCAATACACTCCTTCAAAAGCGATGTTGGTAAAGGGTCTAGCCTACATGATTTGCTCGTAATAAAGAGAATTGTTTTCTTTGTTTCATTTATTGAAATTTCTTTGAAAGATATTAAAGGTTCACAATAAAAAGAGGTATATTCTGCATCTGTTTCGTCAGTGTCAAGTTCACTCCGTATCGTTGTTATTTTATTCACGAAATACTGTACAAAGCAGTCCGCGGGTTTCTTGTTGTCATTGTGGTGTGGCAGGCTTGTCTTGATCTCTTTGCCTAGAAGCTTATTTGGTATTTTATAAAACTCCTCTGGATTTTTTATGTTATCAACCTTATCAAGAGAGTAGATACGCTTTGCCTTAATTGTCACCTCTTTGAGTCTTTATTTGAATGATATCGGCAGGCCAGATTTTTTTCCAATTTCTTCTCCGATTTTCTTCTTTTCTTTATACATTTTACCTCCAAATTGTACCATGGTGATTCTTTTCTGACGTTCTCAGATCTTGTCGTGAGTGGTACGTGCTTATCCATAACACTAATAATTGCTTCATGAACATTGTCAACAGTCACTTCTTTCTCACAGTGTGTAGTAAGAGAGTGAGAGAGGTCAGCTTTAAATAATTCTATGACGAATAATATTTGTTTGCACTGCTGTTGACATGGCTTTCAATCTTGTTTGTAAATATTATGCATTGTTAGCTTATTATGGTTATCTTCTATATGTATGGATGTATGTATGTTGCGTGTGCGCGTGCGCGCGTGTGTGTGTGTGTGCGTGTGCATGTGTGTGTGTGCTTTGCATGTCACGGTTAAAGACATATGTTTGTCCATCACACATACATGTGTACATTTAAGTTGATATACTATCTTTACCACGTGTATCATTATTGTAATCTTTCAATCAATAGATTTATGGCATTACAATTAATATTAAAGGCATTCAAGGGATCTTATCCTATTTCGCCCCATGCCATATGTTATGTTATGTCAATTTTCTTATCTCTCAAAAAAACTACTTATTTTGTCTTTATGTCATTTTGTGCCCCCCCCCCAATATGAAATATAAAGATCATCTACATTGATAGGTGTCGCTAGTTCCACGTCTACGCTGGTCAATACAATACCCAGTCAATAATGTGTCCACACCGGTGTGTCTTTTCATTGACATGCTGTGTCATGTGATGTGACGTAAGTAGTTTATTTATATTTCTTATATCCGGTGTGTCTCGATCAAAGTGCAAATTGAAATCTCCAACAATAATATTTTTCTTTGACTTCATGTCAAGGCGAAGAAGGAAGTCCTCGAATTCATCAATACTGGAGCTCCTCAACTCAATAACAATAATAATAATAATAATAATAATAATAACAACAACAACAACAACAACAATAATAATAAGTTGTGTATATAGTGCCCAAAATCCACATAAGTACTGAGAGGCGCTTTACAATATTAATTGCCATTCAAACATTCATTCTTATAAAATTTGAGAATACATGTGAAGAAACAAACATATACACACAAACTCACATACAGAAACATTTGCACTCGCATACGAACATACTACACACACATACTTACACCAATATTACTTTTATCAAAGAACACGGTATGTGCTATTTGGTTAACATTGCATATACAGTGTTTTTAAAAACAACAGCAGAATAAATAGTGATGATTTTAATCATTTTTTTTTTGCACTGGGTGGTGGTAAAAATGTTGAATGAAGCTTGACTGAGTCATATTTGAAATCAACGACCATTACTACCGAATTCGAATGCTGAAAAACTGTTGACATTATAAATAAATCTAATGGTCAAATTTGACCTATAAACCACTGCAATACCCACCCCCTCTTTCTCCTTCCTTTTGTCGGACATGACTTGAGTCAGACCTGCCAACCAGTACGATTAATCGTATTGTAGTGCGATTTTTGGAACGATTTTAGTGGATTTAATACGATTTTAAAGATGTGTGATGTGAATGATCTTGATGATACATTTGGTGCATTGATACACAAATGTCGTACACCAATTGTTGACCGTGTTTCTGAATGAATGATGCATCACATTTAATACTATAGTTATCATTTCAGTTGCTTATATGATGCCGGTTTTCACCAATATTTTTCTCATACATTTTTGAGGATTT
>NC_088370.1:39673293-39688293 GCF_034508935.2 Berghia stephanieae | reverse complement strand
ATATCTTATCTGATTTAAATCGATAGATATTCGAAGGGCGAGTTTTCTGGGGAAGTTTTATTAAACGGAGTGTTTGTTATTTGACACCCGAATCTTGAGTGTATCTTGTCATCAGAATATTCGACACCCTGGTGACATCATGTGACCCTTCGTCTCGAAACGGTTTTATGTCGGGATGAATGAGACACCGAAAACTGACTTTAGGATTCACTTGATAGTTAATACCAATTTTTGAGCTGTTGCATTGTAAGAAATTGTCTTCATTCTCTAACATAATCCAAACAAACCCCAAGTTTCTTGTTTTTTTTCAATAAATTATATTTTTTGCACCCGAGTCATCCCGACATTATACCGTTTAGAGACGGTGGGTCACATATACACATGAGTTTCGGGTGTCGAATAACACTCCAATGGTATTATTTTATGGATTTATTAATTGCTAGTTCACAGTAGATACCTATTTTCTTATAATCTTAGTAAATTACTTATGTAGTAAATTTAAAAACTTCCGAAAGATTAAAGAAAGGAGACGCTTGAGAATAGACTACTACAAACACTATATCTTTCGATGCAAACCCTTCGTCAGGATAACAACTGGCAAAGGAGCTTTGATGACCGAGTAAAAAAAAAAAATAAACGAGCTTTATATAGAGCAATATCCACTAAATGTGCTCAAAGCGCTTTACAAGGGGTCCCTGGCCAACAGCAACACTTAACATGTAGGACGGGACATGCCGCCTGTTAGGCGATGTTACAATTTTTCGGACAAAGACAACGCTGTTAACGGCCAGGTACTCATTTTACACCGGAGTACGGTGAGAGAATGTGGGTAAAGAGCCTTTTCCAAGGACTCAACTATGCGCCGAGCGCGAGGCTCGAACCCAGGACCTTCCGATCCGAAAGCGAGTGTCATACCACTAGACCACATAGCCGCACAAGTAATATAATTTAGTGAGAATCGCAGTGTTTGTTCATTTTGTTGGATGGGATATTAGGAATGCAACAAAAGAGTCGTTATTCATGTGAGAGGAAATGGTCCCTAGGTTATGACAGGAATGTTATCGACGAATCAGTGAATAGTTATGTTAATAATAATAATAATAATAATAATAATAATAATAATAATAATAATAATAATAATAATTTAAAATAATAATAATAATAATAATATAATAATAATAATAATAATAATAATAAAATAATAATAATAATAATAATAATGATAATAATAATAATGATAATGGTAATAATAATAATAATAATAATAATAATAATAATAATAATAATAATAATAATAATAATTAATAATAATAATAATAATAATAATAATGATAATGGTAATAATAATAATAATATTAATAATAATGATAATTAATAATAATAATAATAATATATAATAATATGATAATAATAATAATAATAATAATAATATAATAATAATAATAATAATAATAATGTAATAATGATAGTAATAATAATAATATATAATAATAATAATAATAATAATATAATAATATTAATAATAATAATAATAATAATAATAATAATAATAATAATAATAATAATAATAATAATAATAATAATAATATAATAATAATAATAATAATAATAATAATAATTAATAAATAATAATAATAATAATAATAATAATAATAATAATAATAATAATAATAATAATAATAATAATCACGGTCTTTTGCTGTGGATGCTAATTTCGTAAAGACCGTGAACAGTGGAAGGAAATGACATGGATGATTAGAGAGGCAGCCGAGGCGTCCCGATCGGATGATTAGGAAGCGAAAGGCCTGAAGTCAGTCAATTCGTAATAATAATAATAACAATAATAATAATAATGATAAAAATAATACTTTATTGCATCCTGAAAACGAAATATTTTTTTGTTATTTTTTTTGTACATGTGTTATAATTAACACAGTAAAATAAATAGATAATGGAAATATGATGTATAGGAAGCAGTTTAACGGCCAGAATTGTGCTTTATATAATGCATATATATAATTGTATAATGGTTAAACCGTCACTGTAAACTAAAAATCGAAAATATTGCAAAACAAATAAATTAGTAAATTCATATTTACAGTAATTGGAAGTAAAAAAAAAAAGGGAAAATAATTATATAAAATGATTATTGCTTGATATTATAAAGCCTTAAACAGACGGCAGAAAAGATTTTCGGTGTCTTTCTGTTTTAGTTGAAAAACAGAAAGGTCGACCACACCTTCCTAACATAATAACTGATGGTCTTAGTGCGGCTATGTGGTCTAGTGGTATGACACTCGCTTTCGGATCGGAAGGTCCTGGGTTCGAGCCTCGCTCGGCGCATAGTTGAGTCATTGGAGAAGGCTCTTTACTCACATTCTCTCACCGTACTCAGGTGTAAAATGAGTACCTGGCCGTTAACAGCGTTGTCTCTGTCCCAAAAATTTGTAATATCGCCTGACAGGCGTCATGTCTCGTCCTACATGTTGTGTGTTGCTGTTGGCCAGGGACCCCTTGTAAAGCGCTTTGAGCACGTTTAGTGGATATTGCGCTATATAAATGCTCAAGTATTTTTTAGTGGATGAGGCTGGTCATATTTTAATATTTTAGTTATTCTACTCATAAAAAAATTCTCGTGTAAAAGATCTAATTTGTCAACATAATTCATATCACATTTGATGGATTTTTAATATTTGAATCAAGATCGGTATTTGAATGACGAGTTTTCTGGCCAAATTTTTAAATACGCGTCTTTTCAGAGTATTGCAGTTAACCGGTTACTATTGAATTCCGCGGCTATGAGATCTAGTGGTATGACACTCGCTTTCGGATCGGAAGGTCCTGGGTTCGAGTCTCGCTCGGCGCATAGTTGAGTCCTTGAAAAAGGCTCTTTACTCACATTCTCTCACCGTACCCAGGTGTAAAAAGAGTACCTGGTCGTTTACAGCGTTGTATCTGTTCGAAAAAAAATTGTAATATCGCCTAACAGGCGCTATGTCTCGTCCTAAATATTAAATGTTGCTGTTGGCCAGGGACCCCTTGTAAAGCACTTTGAGCACATTTAGTGGATATTGCGTTATATAAAAGCTCCATTAAAAAAAGATTGCTCAACTAGTAGTTTGTATCACAGATAACGTAGAAACTGTTTCCTTATTTTTGTATCAATAACGGATGCATTCTATGGAATCAAAATGTTTGAAAGTTGATATCATATAACGATCCTAAAAATATTTAGCAAGGTAAAAGACAATTTCATCTTTTTAAATAACACAACACTACATTTTCACCCCTCCGGTTACTGGTTAATGTCGCCATCGCTTGATTTTTTAATAAGATAATTAGAACCTATTTTAACGTCATTCATCATCATCATCATTGCCTTTTTCACCTTGGGTCAGGATATTCGCCATAGACAAACAGTTTCCATCCTTCTCTATCTTGAGCTAACTCTTTTGTTATCTCGTTCCATGTCTTATCACTTCACTGTATGTCAATCAGCTTCTTTAATTCTCCCCATGTTCCTCGAAGCCTTTCCCTTAATCTTCTGCCCTGAGGGTTCCAGTCCAATACTTTCTTTGTTATAGTGGAGTTATTCTTGGGTGTGTCCAATCCACCTCCATCGTCTTCGTCCTATTTCCTCTCCCACTGGTTTCTGCTGTGTTCTTTTCCATACTTCTTCATTTTAAATTCTATCCATCCATTTTATTTTGAGTAGCTTACGCCTTCACCTGTTTACGAAAATCGGTACCTTCCTTATAGATAGTACGCACTTGGTTTAGAAGCTCACAACATTGCCATCCGGAAATATAACGGACCAACACACTAAACTGTGTGTAACCATGAATGTTTATAGTCTGGATAATACAGTTAAGTGAGAATTACCCATAAACGCGGATGGCAAAATACAAACAAAAAAAAAAAACAAAAAAACATTCCCCAATAACAAAGACCTGAGTGACGTCATCTTCATTCTATCTATACATGCCGGTGATGCACTCCAACTTTCACATCCATACAGTAGGACAGACTTCGGGTTTTACCTTTGAGTTGAAAAGTCTTAAAGTCATTGCTCTAAAAATATAATGAATGTGTCGCGATCTTTGTAAGTCGTTATGATCGTTGTGCAACTAAAAGCTCATCTCGGTTTTAGTAGAGTGAAACAGACAACAACATTCCTTGTTGCACTTTTGATAGGACAATAGCCTGTTTTTTTATTTATTTTTTTTTTTTTTAACCTCAGGAATGGGAGACACCCAATGTTTGTCGTCACTTTGCCAGTTTAGATTTATCTCCATCTTTTAAATACAATATGTATATATGTGTAATATCGCCTAACAGGCGGCATGTCCCGTCCTCCATGTTAAATGTTGCTGTTGACCAGGGACCCCTTGTAAAGCGCTTTGAGCACATTTAGTGGATATTGCGCTATATAAAGCTCAATTTTTAAAAGTATCCATTAAATGTGCTCAAAGCGTTTTACAAGGGGTCACAAGACACAGTAATTCTTAACATGTAGGACGTGACACATGGACGCCTGTTAGGCGAGACTACAATTTTTTCCCCGACAGAAACAACATTTTTAACGGCCATTGTACACCAGAGTACTGGGAAAGAATGAGCTTAACTCTCTCCTTACCAGCCATTTTCAGGATATTCCCCAAAACTTCACACCCAACCAACACAAAATTATTTTTTATAACTCAAACCAAAGCAGTAAAGTTCTTGCGATATCTACATTATTTCTTTAGCACAACATGCTTACAACACACTGTTCATTATCTTTACATTTTATGATGTACAAAAGAAATTTGAATAAGAAAATTGTTGTTTGTATCGTAATGAATGTGACGATTTTCCTATAGTTGGTAAAGAAAGGGTTAAAGAGCATTTTCCAAGGACTCAACTATGCGCCGTTCAGAGCGGGACTCGAACCCAGGACATTATAATCCGAAGGCGAGTGTCATAGCACAAGACCAACATAGCCGCACAAACACGCATGGATCTGGAATTTATCTCGATTTATGTCGCGTCAGAATGGTAGTAGTAATTGCTTGTTACCTTTTGGCTGTGATTCTTGTCTTCGAAAACACTTTCCGCCACTATGTCCCACATAGATTTGAAATTGAAAAAATAATGGCTTTTGAAACTCTTAATTTATATCAAATATTAGAATTTTTATTGTTTTTCAAAGGCAAATTTTATATTTGTTTCTCCTTTTTTTTTTTTTTTTTTTGGCTTATTTCTTTTTTTTTTTTTTGCTGATGAAGGGTTTGTAACTCGAATCGTTCGGGTATTGTATTTTTTCACACTCACACTCCTCACTTTACCATTTTAAAACACCCTTATCATCTCCGGCTTCATGCATTCATCTTATGTTTTTGGTGTACTAGACACCGGTTTCGAGTAATTTGTGTAAAGTGCCGTCCCCTAGGCACGCCGCTGGGGGCCAGGCCAGTTTTCCAGTTATGTCACCAACGCTGTTACTGATCATAGTCTATGTGGTCTTGTTGTATGACACTCGCTTTCGGATCGGAAGGTCCTGGGTTCGAGCCTCGCGCTCGGCGCATAGTTGAGTCCTTAGAAAAGGCTCTTTACTCACATTCTCTCACCGTACTCAGGTGTAAAATGAGTACCTGGCCGTTAACAGCGTTGTCTTTGTCCGAAAATTGTAATCTCGCCTAACAGGCGTCATGTCCCGTCCTAAATGTTAAATGTTGTTGTTGACCAGGGAGCCCTTGTAAACCGCTTTGAGCAAATTTAGTGGATATTGCGCTATATAAAAGCTTGATTTTTAAAAATAATTGCTTGATTTAGTGATAAGACAAGACGCCTGTTACAGAACCACCGACACAACTATCTTGATATATTCTGGAACTCTCTCGAAAAATACGTCCTGACTTCTATCCCACATTATAAATACCAAATATGAACTAAAAGCAGCTCTTACAGTAGGATTCAATAGTCTGATGTCACGTCACCCAGCAACGGCGGCCATCGTGGTTCTAAACAAAGAAG
Organism: Berghia stephanieae; assembly: GCF_034508935.2. Lineage (NCBI taxonomy): Eukaryota > Metazoa > Mollusca > Gastropoda > Nudibranchia > Aeolidiidae > Berghia > Berghia stephanieae. The sequence goes on along the minus strand of NC_088370.1, from coordinate 39,682,278 downwards.
ATCGGTACTTTTTATTCTTCATGTTGGCTAGAACTTTTCATGTCTTGTGATTAGAATATGTAAAAGTCAAAACATGATCAGATTTATAATGTTCTAATTCCCTCTGGATACGCTTTTATGCTCATCGGAGAAATATTTCATAAGGGCGTCCGCCATTGTTCCGGTAGTTTAGAGCCAGTCACTAAGTTACCATGCGTCATTACGGGGGAAATGACGTCATGACTGTTGAAGCGTATTTTCAGTTTACATTTCTTTTCTTTTCAGATATACACGGAAGGAAGTCGATCTTAAACCAGCAAGTCAATCTTGCAGTTACTAAGTTCCCATGCGTCATTACGGGGGAAATGACGTCATGACTGTTGACGCGTATTTTCAGTTTACATTTCTTTTCTTTTCAGATATACACAGAAGGAAGTCGATCTTGAACCAGCAAGTCAATCTTGCAGAGACAGTTCTTTACTATACGTGGGAACAAAAACAAAAAAGGAAGATATTTCTCCCCTTACAGCTTCAGAGAATTTTCTTTATCACCGGATACAAAGACAAAATTGAACCTGTAGTGCATTGACCAAACTTTACTATTCGTAGTATTTGTTTCACTTAGTTCTCAAGTTTTTCACAGGGTTTTGATCCACAAGCTGAACATAATTTGTGGTCTTTAAAAGACATCGTAAGACTCTGAGATTCATGGACTTCACGAAAACCGAGTTTTGTTGGAAAAAAAAAACAACTTGTTTTTGAGGTTTCGTTTGTAGACGAAAGACATTAAATTTTTTCTGTGTCCTTTATAAAGGGCTTACAAGAAAGCCAGATTAAAAAATAATTGAAAATAAGATCTAAGAGTAAACTACATCGTTGTACATCTCAGTTTACCATTGTGATGTTTTAACAGAATCGTGGTTTGAGTTTAATGCTAAAGCAAATTCTACATTGGTCTGTGTTTTATGGATTTTAGACTACGCGTTATTTCTTTCATTTCGCATCAGTAACAGATACACACATTACAACTTGCTATTTGAGGGAAGGATGAATATAATTATTTGTTGACACTTTCACCTCGAATTTCATTATAACACTGAAATCTGCTCAGATAAGGAGTAAATTAAACCAATTCATTGACTCATCCTGAGCTAGAATTGAAATCGCATTTTAAATTACTTTTATTATACCTTTGTACGCACACAAATTACAAAATGTCGGATCCCAGGCGCCCATGCAAAGCTTTTGAACATGCCCACGATGACGCTTCAGGGGCGGATTATTTGAAATCAAAGGTTCACAACGCCTTCGACGTTCTTCCTATTCAGAACGTTAAGGCAATAGACGAAGGCTCCACGGGTGCAGTTATTCTCATACAATTTAAACCAGCTACGCAAGTGTCAGGACCTGTGATTGCTGCTGGTAAAGTTTTCGAATTTGCAGGGAAAAACAACAATCCGGACCCATCGTGGTTTTTTCAAGAAGTCGGAATTCTCCAGTCACTTGCTCACCAGAACATTATCAAATGCTTGGCTCCCATTGTTTCTCCAGCTTGTGGAATTCTCCTCATGGAATTTATCCCAGGCGGACCCCTTGTCAACTACATCAAATCTTTGACGGACGAAGACATTCGTCGATACTTTGTTCAGATCGCATGCGCTCTGCGGTATATTCACTCTAGAAGGATCGTTCATCGGGACGTGAAACCAGAAAATATCATGATTCGTCAGAAAACTGCCATCGTTATCGACTTCGGATTATCCGCCCGTCTTCCTTACAGCACTTCTTCCATTGTTCGAGGAGTTGCCGGGACTCCGGTCTACATGGCGCCAGAGATCCGATCATTGGTAAATTGGGACATTGTGTATGACGCAATTAAAACAGACTCTTTCTCTCTTGGAGTTACTTTGTGGTGCATGATGCTCCAGAAGATTCCAGACATTGACACGAAATTTACGCCTTTTATATTCCCAAGAAAAATGGATTCAGATCTTACATTTTGCATGCGTCGTCTCCTGAGGAGCGTCCCTGAGCAGCGTTATGACGTCACTTCATTGCTTGCTGAGCTTGTTCAAAGAGGTTATTGTGCTCAAGAGATAGAACACCTCTAATCTAAATTGAAGACCACCCCACCCTTGAAATTCCTTCCCAGCTTACTGTTATCACCATGTTTTTTTTTTTCATTTTTATTTCGTTTTGCTTTTATTCAGTAGCATTTTTCCCCTATTATTTGTTTATATCAGTATCTTGTTTTACATGTTTTTGTTGAAAAAAAAATACGTTATGAGCAATATCTGCAAAAAAACCTTCTGAGCAAATAAGATATTCCTTGGTTGAAAACAGTCGCTCACAAGGTATCCTGTTGTGTTATACAAAAGCTCAATCTTTTTGTTTTTTAAAAGTTGGGGCGGCTTATTGTCAAATACCGGTAATCAGTAGGTCTGAGGTTCGACCCCCAGTCGAGGCCCATGGTGTATTCCTGGTAAAACCAAAATTGTTCCAGATTTTTTAAAAATCACACACACACACACACACACACACACACACACACACAAACACACACATAGAAGGCACAGAAGTAGAAGGTCTAAACGTGTATTTGTTTTGGGTAGTTTTATTTTTCTTTGTGAGAGAACTCGTGGAGAACCGACAGTATTTGCGAGAAAATAAAGGCTATTACGAGCAGGCACTCCTCTATGTGGCTATGTGGTCTTGTGGTATGAAACTCGCTTTCGGATCGGAAGGCCTTGGGTTCGAGCCTCGCGCTCGGCGCATAATTGAGTCCTTGGAAAAGGCTCTTTACTCACTTTCTCTCACCGTACTCGGGTGTAAAATGAGTAACTGTCCGTTAACTTCGTTGTCTTTGTCCGAAAAATTGTAATATCGCCTAACAGGCGGCATGTCCCGTCCCACATGTTAAATGTTGCTGTTGACCAGGGACCCCTTGTAAAGCGCTTTGAGCACATTTAGTGAATATTGCTCTATATAAAGCTCATTTTTTTTATTTTAAAATTAAAAAAAAATTTAATTATCATACTCCTGTATTGCGGAAATTAACATAGATCGAGACAATTCTTTTGAGCCATCAACGATCAACATCGGTCTCGAAATAAAGTCTGTAGGTACGCGTAAATAAATCTGGCATCAGGGCGGTCAGATGGCGATTCCCAACGTCAGATGACCGATCGGATAGCCCGGAATAGGCTCTTTAACAGCGTTGCATCTTATCGGAAGATTGTAATATCGCCTAACAGGCGTCATGTCTCATCATACATTTTAAGTGTTATTGATGACTAGCACGAATTGAGATTTATACAAACTTATTCTTTTTTTTTTAAAGTTGGGATTTCTTACTGTCAAATAACAATAATCCGTAGGTTCCCAATTCGATCCCCAGTCGAGGCCCAAAGCAGGTTAAACTGTGTCATTCCAGATTTAAAAAACACACACGCATACACACATATACACACATACACACACACATACACACACATACACACAATCAAACAAAAAACAACAACAACAAACAAACCAGAAACAAACAAAATATAACCCCCCCCAAAGAAAAAGAAAGAAGAAGAAGAAGGAAGAGAAGAGAGAAAGGAAGAAGAAGAAGAAGAAGAGAAGAAGAAGAAGAAGAAGAAGAAAAAGAAGAAGAGAAGAAGAAGAAGAGAAGAAGAAGAAGAAGAAGAAGAAGAAGAAGAAGAAGAGAAGAAGAAGAAAGAAGAAGAAGAAGAAGAAGAAGAAGAAGAAGAAGAAGAGAAGAAGAAGAAGAAGAAGAAGAAGAAAGAAGAAGAAGAAGAAGAAGAAGAAGAAGAAGAAGAAGAAGAAGAAGAAGAAGAAGAAGAAGAAGAAGAAGAAGAAGAAAGAAGAAGAGAAGAGAAGAAGAAGAAGAAGAAGAAGAAGAAGAAGAAGAAGAAGAAGAAGAAGAAGAAGAAGAAGAAGAAGAAGAAGAAGAAGAAGAAGAAGAAGAGAAGAAGAAGAAGAAGAAGAAGAAGAAGAAGAAGAAGAAGAAGAAGAGAAGAAGAAGAAGAAGAAGAAGAAGAAGAAGAAGAAGAAGAGAAGAAGAAGAAGAAGAAGAAGAAAGAAGAAGAAGAAGAGAAGAAGAAGAAGAAGAAGAAGAAGAAGAAGAAGAAGAGAGAAGAAGAAGAAGAAGAAGAAGAAGAAGAAGAAGAAGAAGAAGAAGAAGAAGAAAGAAGAAGAAGGAAAGAAGAAGAAGAGATAAAAGAAGATAAGAAAGAATGAAGAGAAGAAGAGATAGAAGAGAAGAAGAAGAAGAAGCAAGAAGACAACACACAACAAAACAACAAAACAGAACAACAAAAAATTTATTAAAAATCAGCCTGATTAGGGGTTAAATCACCCTTGTTCTGATTGCAAAGTTGGCGCTCCCGCATAGTAAAGTCGTGGGAGTAATCGTATTCAACGCATGAGAGAGAGAGAGAGAGAGAGAGAGAGAGAGAGAGAGAGAGAGAGAAAGAGAGAAAAAAAAGCGAGAGAGAGAGAGATAGAGAGAGAGAGAAGGAAAAATAAAATGAGAGTAGTAGTAGTCGTAGTAGTAGTAGTAGTAGTAGTAGTAGTAGCAGTAGTAGTAGTAGTAGTAGTAGTAGTAGTAGTAGTAGTAGTAGTAGTAGTAGTAGTAGTAGTAAGGGAGTAGTGTCGTATAGTTGTCTGCACCCCCATGTACTTGTCCTTCATCCAGTCCATAAAAAGTCTCCTCTGCCTGGTGTACCGTGAGATATCCCCTAGATGGAGGTATCGGGGCAGTCCAGTATCACCGTGAATATATATATATATATATATATATATATATATATATATATATATATATAATAATAAATAAAATATAAATGGGATCACTCACTTATATGTGGCCAAAACATATGTTTCTGTGGCTTTCATCCACGTCGTCAGTTTGCATATTGTCAGCAGAATAATTTTATTTCCTTTGAGATCGATGTTGACATGTTTGTATCCTTACTTCCGTTGTGTTGTTGGTTTAGTGGTGATTAGTGTTGATGTGTAGTGACGTTGTTGTAGTGTGCTCTCATTGTTTATATATATATATGTGTGTGTGTGTGTGTGTGTGTGCGTGTGTTGTGTGTGGTGTATACAATGTGTGTGTATTTTCAGTAAAGATTCTTAGTGTGTCCGTGATATTTTTCTGTGATACAACCGTACAATACTGTCTGCAAATTTATGACAAAACAGTTTATTTTTCATTTAGGCCAGAAATGGTTTACTTCAAAATCAATGTCCATCTATTAAGATGACCACTTGTCTCCCCCCACCCAATCCGTCCCCCGTCCCCGGGGACAGGTGGGTACTTATTCTATTCCCCTGTATCTGTTTTCCAATCGCTTTCTGTCTTTGTCTTGGACTCAGATAACTGTTTTGTCCTGACCCTGGTCGGAGTCCTTGGCTCAGAGGGAAATGGCTAAATGTATAATTATACTTTTGGGACATTATATTTTTTCCTTGTAAATCATCTCTCTGTTATGTACTGTTATTTTTTTTTTTATTTAAACATAATTTGTAAACATTGGAGTGTATTTCTCTTAGTGAGATCTTGTGCTGGTGTATGGGTGAACCATTTAGGTGATCTCAAAGTACACTGATAGTGTGCTCTTGGAATCTACATATATTTCCTATAATTTGTACCATTCCCATTAGTCTTACGTTTTCCTCGTCCTTTTATTTGTACAACTAGAATGTTTTTACTATCCAATTTTCATCCTTTTTACTGGCGCTGATATGACCTACTACATGTGTTGCAAGCGCTGTAAAACCATTAAAAACAAACAGAACCTATCTCTCACTCAATCTTGGAAGTACAGACGGTTAGCCAATGCACGCAATGATAGGGTGAATCCCTTGTATGTTCAACCAATGTCCACAGAATGTCCACCAATTGTCACTCTCAACCGATGAAAGGAATGGAAAACACGAAAAACGGTTGGGTGGAGTTCCCGACCTCCCATAGTGGCGGAGGGAAGTACTTACTATCCCCCCTATATATGTTTTCCAATCTGCTTTCTGTCTTTGTCTTGGAATGAAATTCCTTGGTTTTGCCCTGACCGTAGTGCTTTGCTGGGTAGGAAACAGTCAAATGCATAGTTATTGTTTTGGGAGATGATATTTTTTTCCTTGTAAATCGTCTCTCTGTTATGTATTGTTATATTTGTTATTTTAAATGTATAATATTATAATCATTTGAGTGTATTCCTGTTAGGAGGATCTTGTGCTGGTGTCTAGGTTGATCTCAAACTAAGTACCTTGATATTGTGCTCTTGAAAACTACATCTGTTCCCTATTTGAACCATTCCCCTATTCCTTTCTTTTTCCTCAAGTCCTTTTAATTGTAAATCTAGTAATATTTTCACTGTCGAATTTTCTTCCTTTTTACTGGCGATGATATGACCTAAATGTGTTACATGCGCCGTAAAACCCTTAAAAACAAACAACAAACAACATGAATAACGGGATTCAACATTTACATAATTTTAAAGCAGTTTTTAATGTTCCATCATTATTTATGACTTTCTGTATATTTTTACGATTGTTCTATTATGTGGTTACCCGTTTGTTTTTTAAAAGGCTTGTTTTGAATATGATATCTTTAAAAAGAATAGGCGAGAGTGAGCCGTTCCCCTCATGGTGAATTAGAAACTTCCAGAATGGGCCGGTTGATGTCACTTGTTGTATCTTCTATCGCTGTATAATCTTGTTGTTTTGTTTGTTTGTTTGTTTGTTTTTTCCTAATTGTTATCTGTCCTTGTGGAAAAAGACTAGATTTTACTTTGGCCTTGGCTCCTCCTCCTCCTCCTCCTCCTCCTCCTCCTCCTCCTCCTCCTCCTCCTCCTTCTCTTCTCCCTTTTCCTCATCCTCCTCCGATTAAAAAAAATAAATATTATCAATACCCACATTGTGAGTGATTTTCATTTTCTATATCTATATTAATTATGGCCATGTGGTCTTATGGTATAACACTCGTCTTCGGATTGGAAGATCCTGGCTCGAGTCCCACTCTGAACGGCGGATAGTTGAGTTCTTGGAAAAGGCTCTTTACTCACATTCTCTCACCAAACTCAAGTGTAAAACGAGTACCTGACCTTTAGCAGCGTTGTCTCTGTCGGGAAAAAATGTAATACATATTGCCTAACAGGCGTCATCTCTCTTTCTACATGTTAAGTGTTGCTGTTAACTTGGGACACTTTGTATAGTGGTTTGAGCACGTTTTGTGGTTATTGGGCTATATAAATGCTCAAGCTTAATTTTATTTGTTTGTTTGTTTTAAAATTGTTCTTGTGCGGCTATGTGGTGTAGACGTATGACACTCGGTTTCGGATCGGAAGGTCCTGGGTTCAAGCATCGCGCTCGGCGCATAGTTGAGATCCCTGGAAAAGGCTCTTTACTCACATTCTCTCACCGTACTCAGGTGTAAAATGAGTACCTGACCGTTAACAGCGTTGTCTTTGTCCGAAAAAATTGTAATTTCGCCTAACAGGCGTCATGTCCCGTCCTTGATGTTAAATGTTGCTGTTGACCAGGGACCCCTTGTAAAGCGCTTTGAGCACAATTTTTTCCTGTGATAGGTGGAATTCGTCTGTGGCGGCGGGGGGGGGGGGGGGGGGGGGGGGGGGGGGGGGGGGGGCAGTGTGATGTTGGCCGCCCCTTGCACTTGTAGATTCTTCGTCCTCGATGGGATCTACCGACCTCCCATGGTATCTACCGACCTCCCATTGTATCTACCGACCTCCCATGGTATCTACCGACCTCCCATGGTGTTTACCGACCTCCCATGGGATCTACCGACCTCCTATGGTGGTGAACGAAGAGATCACTTGCTGTATCTTCTATCCCTCGTGTATGAGTTCTCTTTCCCTGTTGCCTTCCGAATTTATTGTGGATTGAGATTCCTCGAGGTATTTTTTAAATTATATCCTGGTCTTGATGGAGATCCAGCTAATAAAGCCATGAATACTTTAAAAAAATGCATAAATTCCCTTTATTCATCCCATAGGGGAAATTTGTCTCTTGGGAAGACTGGAATAACCCATGCAGTGCAGCGCCGCACATTGGGCGAGGTGACTTTCTCAAGGCCACACAGCGCGGCGGCGGGTGATCGAACTCGGTACCTTCCGGGTACGAAGCAAAGACCGTACCGCTGAGCAACGCTGTCACCTATCTGTTTACCCTATCTGGACACAAGATATATAAAGACAGACCTCCCACGCCAATTTACAATGTCCTGAATAGAGACGTAAAAATCCTCCAAAATAACGAAGAATCAGAATCAAAGGAAGATCTTATGAAATTAGAATCCACAGCAAATTGCGTGAACTGTGTGAAAGGAAATGCCAGATGATTAATGAGGCAGCCGAGGCGTCTTGATCGGATGAGTAGGAAGCGAAAGGCCTTAAGTCAGTAAGTCAGTCATATTTATAAAGGGCAATTTCATTATCTATTTCTACTCAATGCTCTTTGCAATGTTCCAGTGTTAATGTTGGGTCTACTTCTCATTTCTGTTGAAAATGTCTTCCGATTGTATCAAGTATTTATCTGGTACTTTAACTAGATATAAACCTTCTGACTTTTCTATCATATTCCTTTTTACCGGGGCTGAAATAACATAAAAGTGTCGCAAGCATCGTAAAATGAATAAGATTAAGACTAGATATTATATATCTAATAAGGATTCATGTCTTAACATGGATGTGGCCTTTATTTGATGAATGCGCCTTATATATAAATCTTAATTTTCATCCACCCAAAATGTCATGGTATGGAATTAATTTGTTCTTGTTTCTGCTGATGATGATAATGATGGTGTAGATGATGATGATGATGATGATGATGATGATGATGATGATAATAATGACGACGACGACAACGACGAAGATAATAGTAAAACTTATAATTGTAATCGTAACAGTAGATCTTTATTTTCCATAATCTTGGAAAGATGCATGAAGTTGGGCGTGCATTAACATTACATTGTAACAA
>NC_088370.1:39658293-39668293 GCF_034508935.2 Berghia stephanieae | reverse complement strand
TTTTATTGATATATGATATTACGACATATTATGTCGCTTTTTATTTTGTCACCGACCGACCAGCTTTTGATATTTTACAACACAGTGTTTGGTCCAGGGTTGCCAGTTTTTTTCAGAACAACTTGCCAAATATGTGACAAAAACTTGCCAAATGCTTCGAAAACTTGCCAAACCTTTCAAAATAGGGATTTTCGTTACACATATTCATAATAGTGAAATATTACACGTGTAAATTCAAGAATAAACAACATGCTGGCTTACCTGGTGTTGTAGCCAAATAATAAATTTCATGTGAGAACCAAATCACAAAACGAACATACAAATACTGGGAATTGGAAGGTAAGATTTGACACACTCTTTCTTTTTACTTATGTATAATAAAAATATATAAATATTATATTAATTTTCTCTGTCCCAAAAAATGCCAAAAAGTGCCAGCTTGCCAACCGATTTGCTTTCCTGCCAACCACAATCAAAAAGTGCCAAATTTGGACAATTTGGCACTAAAAATGCCAAACTGGCAACCCTGGTTTGGTCTCCTGTGTTATATTTGTTTTATTCGGCCTGTATAAAAACACAGTTTCGGCCTACTCTGTGTTATACTTTTATTGGGACATATCGCAACATATTTGCCCTCTCTGTACTATGATTTGGTTCACGGACTAACACAGTACAGTAGCCTGCACTATGCCTTGCTATCTTCCGGCCCCGAACGTACTTCACACAATCAACCCTGCATTGTGTGAAGGATAGCAAGTGACGTTTGGCGGCCTGCCATGGGTTTATATAACCCTGGTGAGTAGTATTCATATGACGACCGAGAGTCGTTGTCATCACAAGATAGCATAGCAACAGGTTTGAAAAATAGCAACTCATGGTTGCCTAAAGCTAATATCCCATTGAGACTTAAGCTCGTTCAACAGTAACGTGACAATGCTGTATCACTGTGTTGTTGTCTTGATGTCATTTTAAAATGTCGTATAACTGTATTTTTGGTGTGATAACATTAATTTGTTAATATTGCATCACTGCGTTGATGTCTTGGTGGCATTTTAAATGTTGTATAACTGTGTTGTCGGTTTGATAACATTTGTTAATGTTGTATTAATGTGATGTCGGTTTGATAACATTTGTTAATGTTATATAAATGTGTGTCGGTTTGATAACATTTGTTAATGTTGTATAACTGTGTTGTCGGTTTGATAACATTTGTTAATGTTGTATCACTGCGTTGTTGTTTGAACTGTAACAGACACCGGATAAAGTAAGGATTGGCAAATCGACAACAACTCTACAATATCAGATGTCTGTTACATTCGAAGTTCAAGAAGTTATATATCAAAGTTATTACAATCTTAAATAACAAAATACAATCCATAATCCTTGGTCCTTGTTGTGGGGAATATATGATTTCTTGAAAGGCTGGTTATCCTAGCAATGGTCTTTTGATTGTACACTCCAGCTTCTTTTTTATTTGTCCACTTCTACATCATCAGTTACACCATTTCTCTCAGATGTTTGAAACTGTTCACACATTTGACCCATTTTGTTAGTCTGATATTTTCACGGGATGAACCAGATAAACAAATGTGATTCTCTATTTAGCAAAATAAACGACCCACCACTTTCTGAACTGATGTAACTTTTTAACAAAAAAGTCATTTTTTTTCGGGGAGTAACGGTTACTTTTTTCCACGTGAATACAGGCATAAATGATTATAAAACATTTTTCAATCATAACAATTTCTAATTTGAACTGAAAAGAGCCCATCAAATTCCTACCATTTACCAAAATGTCCCTGCATTTAGTAGATATTTAGTAGTATGATCACCTCTGGCCTCGAAAACAAACTGTTTCCAAACTGTATCCTATTCCTTATTGAGAGCTGCAACAGCTTCTGATGGTATCAAACTAAAATTTCATGGCAGTATCCAGGCGGTGAAATCATAATGACAGAGCAACATAAAGACCTTAATACCTTTCAACAAGATAACCCACGGCCCATGTGACAAAGATATGTTGTAGCTCTTAGAGTGAGAAACTTTTGAGTTAAGTTTCCTGGTCTTTTATTGATCGAGCGCTTGTGGGATTAGGTTGGTAGCCGCGTTAGAGACAGAAATATCAATAACGTTGACACCCTTTCTCAGATAGTAATTGAAGAGTAGTGCCAACAACATTTCTCAAGAGATGGTATAACGTTTTATCCGCTCCAGACTCACGGATAGATGCTCTTGAGATCTGCTTTTATTTTAACTGGAGCCCTTTTTCATCATTTTTTTTTGTATGTCTTTGTTTTATTTTCCAAACACTTCCCTTTCTACTGGAGCTAAAATTGTTTTAAAAAGTCTCAACTCTTAAAAACAAGCAAAACAACCAGTCTTTAATTCTCTCAATAGTTTCACTTTATAGTGTACACGAACCAGAAGAGTATTTAAATTTTGTATGAAACGCTATAAACGCTGAGAATTTCTTGAGGAAGAGGCAGCCTATTTCCAAAACGGATAATCCACATTGAGAACATTGAATCTCTCTAACAAATAAATGAGTCCTCGGAATGTCGACTGAAAAAGCAGGTAAAGACTTCATCTATTTTAACACGATATTTTATTTCACTCGTTATATTAAAACCTTATATTGTTGCTCGTTAAATACAGGTTTTAATAGGACTCATGGTTTAAAATTCGTAACAATAGACACCAATTGTCTATCATTCAAGGCATTTTGTTGGAGGAAGCTAGTGTTTTTAAAGACATATTTTGCTTTGATTTCTTGGTTGAGCTTGCAACACTTTAAGGTCATACTCCGTATCTAGACTTCTTTGTTATCGGATAAATTGAAACAAACGTCAAGTTAGTATTACCAAAAAGACAAGAAATACACGATTACAGCTACCTCAACCCAAGTCATAATTGTGATTCTCATTATTGTAGTGAATGTGTTTGATACATGATCCAGTTCCCTGATCAGTTACTGTTTAATAATGGTATAAGTCCACTCATATAGCACCGATATCTCATAGTTGTGGTTTAAAATTGCCAATGTGTTGTGTAATCTATGCGTTTTGTTCACTCGTAGAAATCGTCAAGACCCTTCAAATGTTGTTGTCTTATGAGTTTTACTGACAATACTGTTCACTAAGTTAGACATAACAAAGGGACACAATCCATAGCAAATGTATTCCTCTAATACAATGTGAACAAAAGCATGCCCTCAGATTTTTGTAAGACTGCTTGTTAGAGATATATGATTTTCGATTTGAAATTGACAAACAAATTAGGATTAAAAAAAAAATCACTAGAGGTAAAATTATACCCGTGGTCTATTTTGTAAACAACAAAAACAAAAAACAAAACAAAAACAAAACAAACAAAGACAAAAAAGAATAACAAAAAACAAAACAATAACAAAACCAAAAAAAAAAACCCCAACAAAAAGCAAAACCAATATGAGACAAATCACAATTATTTTTATTTAACTCAGAATATATTTTTCAGGAAAAAAAAACGCATCTTGTTTCAAAATTTTGCATTGAAAACGAAATTGTGGGCTTGTGACAAAGACAGTTCTTGTTTAAGACTACCAACTACATAATATTTCTTAGATCTAAAATAAATCTGTTCGAATGATATTTGGTTGAAAAATGATTTGCCGTAGATTTGTATATTATATCCAATCCATGAACCAATGAATACAATCTCACCTCATGTAGTGATAATCGAGACTAAAATAAAGAGACAAGAAACATCTAGATTGGCATAAGAGTTTTAGGAGCACACGATGCGTACCGAGATCAGGCAGTGTAAAGACGGTAAACATCCTTTGCTTATACGTTTATTTGTAATGCAACTTAAATCGTATCGTATCGTTTAAGAGCTAATAGGTTCTAAATACCTTTAAATGCGCTGTGTAACTTTTATGCGTAGATACAGTTTATCAATTGTATAAACAGTATTCAATGTCAATTAATTGATAATGTTGTAGCAATGACTATGAAAAATGTTTTTTTTTTCTCTTTTTGAGGAAATTTTTTGTTTAAAATCAAAGCCCTATCTCCACTGAGTAAAATTTTTTTGAATTTTGAAAATCCATTCATAAATAAACAAGTTATGCAGTTTCAAAGGTGTCATTTATTTGGATGACCCGCAAAGAGGAAAAAAACACGAAAATATGGGACGCTTTTTCGGCATTTTTTTTCGACCTTTGGTTGTATCTTGCATAATAAATGGATTAAAAGATTGAAACTTGAAGAGCAAATTAGGACGGTGTTTTGTAAAATACGGGAAAAGTACTCGTCATATTCATATGAAATTTTACAACCAAAAAGAAGAAATGTTCATGTATTACCTTGTCAGCGACAAAACCTCCACGCCCGGTAGTTTTAGAAATATTTTACTCCAAAGAGTAAAAATCTATTTTTAACGGTCTTCTGGTAATTGCACGAGTTTTGTCGCTTGACATAATCTAAAATGACCTTTTTTCTAACTGTGTGCCATCTTTCAGTCATATTCATCGATAAACAGCGTCGTAATTAATTTTTTAAAATAGCATATACGAAACGGCTTCGTCCCATATTTTGACGCGAATTCGGGCACTTCGTGAGCGAAAAAGAGGCCCAAAGATCTGTGCGGGATAGTCATTGCTAAATGTTGAGAATTAATTATCTAATACATAAATAAGTGTCATATTCATTATTCGCAGTATAATTAACTCTATTTAAATTCTTTTGGCATGTCCAATTTGTTCATTCGAGAGTTTCAAACTTTAGATTATTCCAAATTGTCACAGTTCTTTGAATTAGATTATTTTTCCTAATAGACGAATTAAATCTTTCAACAAATATCTTAAACATATCTTCCCTAGTGTTTGTAACATGCTAATAATTAAAAAAATCATTATAATCTATATTGTAAGAACCATGGACTAGTATATATATATATATATATATATATATATATATATATATATATATATATATATATATATATGAATCAGATCACCTCTTATTCTACGATATTTCAGTGAAGGCAAATTTATATACTTTAATCTTTCTAAATAGGATAGATGTCGAATATCAGGTAAAAGTCTCGTCTTTGTACGTTCTCAATGTTAACATACTGTTGCTTAAATAAGGGACTGCAAATACTATTTCCATACTCTCGACAAGGTCTTATAACAGACTTATAAAGTTGAACAAACGTTTTTAAATCAAGATAGCTAAAGCTCTGTATATAATTCCCACAAGCTTGTTCGCTCTTTTTATACAATCAACATATATGTTCATCAAAGAACAATTTATTTTCAAAGATGATCCCCAACCCCTGTCTGAGCATGTAGTTGGCATAACAGTAATCTTGCATGGCATGGGTTTTCGTAACGTCTGATTTCAGTTGGGTTATAACGTCTCGTTAAATTCTCTCTAAAAGGTTAGACTAGACATTACATACTCAAGGGGGCTATTGAGTTTCTTGTCTCGATATTATTATTTCACTCTCTGGTGATAAGCAAAATGAGTTCAGTTGATTAAATCCATTATGAGAATTGGGAAATAAGAACATGTACCTACTTATGAACGTGTAAATCCAAGAAAAAACAACACACCCATGCCACGTGTTTATTTTGATAGAAATAGGAGCAGAGTTTAATTCCTGTAAAAGATCTTCTTCCAGTTGTTTGATAAGGTCTTTGAACGGATTCAGACACATGTGAAATTTACCACCCTCAAAGGAAACATTAGCAACATCCGAAACGATAACTGTCCAATGTTGTATTCTTATTGTAAATGTCATACCGGCTCCAAGGACAGAGGGTTTTGAAACAAGATTCGGGGAGACATGTGGACAAACTAGGATTGGCGTGATCGCAATAGTAGTATCTAATATAACTATATGTGTTTCACCAACTTGAGTAGTTTTTATATCTCGACATCTATCAAAACCAGATTCTGCCCTGTAAAATTCACATATATCCGGTCCAATACATACCAAGCGAAGTGGTATCTCACGTGTACCGTCTGAAGAATCGTTGACGGTTACAGCTACATGTAAAGGGGAGATCAATTGCATTATTTCATATTCGAAATAATCTCTCAGTGTATTCATTGTTGATGACACTATAAACATTACTCTTATCTGTTGCACTCGTTCATTTTGTCCGTCTTTGGTGTTACATTCCCTGGATTCAAATAAGTAATGGTACTGAAACCAATCTGTCTCAATATCCTTAAAATTCAAGTTCAGGAACGCATCCATTTGAGCAAACGTAGAAGTATCAACATGATTTTCTGGTACAAACACAAGGTGTATATAATAATTCAACTTTCTAATCACCTTTATAGCCGTTTCACACGACTCGTTTTCATTCATATAAAGTTTTCCTGAAGCACAGGACACCGGTGTACATTGGTCCTAAAAGGAAATATGATGATATAATGAAATCAGTTAAGGAGACAAATCAGTGCCATATCTATCATAAATCAGTAAACTTCTATCAAATTTCACTTTCGTGACATGTTTATTGACAGAGTAGAGGTTTTGAAAATCTATTTTTAAAAACCATAGGGTTGGGGATTAGCATTGTTTAGTATATCCAATGTTAAATTCTAGCCAACGAGTACAGAATTACTGGCAAATCTAAAAACTATTAAACAATTTAATTTTTTACAGATCGCTATACGAGTAACTTACAATATTTTTAATGTAAGGGTGATAGAATGCTGGCTCACTTGATTATTTTAGAAAGACTGCTGGAATTCAATGATCGGTCATTAGTTTAACATTGAAATTTTATTCGCCACACAAAGTTGAGGGCTCAAAGTATTCGTCTCGATCTATGTTAATTTCCACAATACATTGTATAAAAACTAAATTAGATGAGTGCATTTTTGTGAAGGCCTTTTTTTTCAACAAATATTACGGATTCTCTACAAGTATGTAAAATAGATATATGCTTAGTCATGGGAAAATAAAAAAAAGCTATTTAGTTGTGACACAACATTCATTTCACTGGGTTTTTACCTGCAGGTTTATCCCTTGATGAGTCCAACAGCTTTCCTTTTTCTCTTTCTTGGAATGGACTGAAAGATTTTGAAATGTGTAAACTAAATCATAGTTGGTGAAATTTTCTATGGGATCGCAATTACTAGGGGGAAGAGCGTCGGAAAAAGAATTACACAAGAAACAAAAGATGTTTTTTTTGCCATTGATACTCGTAGGGCTGGATAGTCTGGTATTTTGTGACAAAGATTCTTCATTACGGCACCAGTAACGTGAGGACATGAGTCATAATACGTGTTTGGTAGTGGATTGTGGAAAATATGCGTAAGACACTCACCCCTATATATGTTAATAGCTTCAACGATGCATTGAAAATGATATGAATAAACTGAAACTATTAAGAGATTCAGGAAGTCGAATCTATCTGTAAGGTGATGAAAATCATTCATTGGATTATCAAAACATTTGACGCCGAGCACGAGTGGTTTCAAATCATTACTTACAGTGAGATGGAAACTCTGGCTGTTACTTTTGAAACTTGTATCAAATGCAACATTATTGCATTGAACACAGAAAATATTTGCAAAAACTAGACCTGTCCTCGTATCTATGTACGGGATTTTATATTCTAGTTTATCGTCTCTTTTTTCATCTTCACAGGCGCTCCTCACTTTGGCATCTTGCCAGGTTTTAGAACAGCCTTTTACATTAATATATTGTTGTGTAAAGTACCGACTTATTCCATAGCAGTCTGTTCTGTCAAATAAATCGTGCATGTCATCATATTTGTTATTACTTGAGAGATTCATAAAAGTTTCCTCCTTTATCCAATCATCAGAAGGGCAACACGTTCCTCTGAGAGTACAATCTTCGTCACACACACAAGGAAAGCAATATGGATAACTACAGAAAGTTTTTTGAGTAACAAGAGTGCCGTTTACACATTTCCTGCCACAAAAATTAGTGTGAAAACGTGGCCAATTCTCCAATGTTAGTGCCTCTTCCCAAAAAAACGAAGCTGACACATTAAAAATAATTGTCATAATGATAGTAAAAGCAGATATTATCATTCCTGACACGTGCTGCATCTTTGGTAATGCCTGTAAAGAATATGTAATGATGATAAACTGGAAAAGATGCTTCAATTTCATTTACAAAGACATTATTATCATTATTGTTTTTTATTTCTTTACGTTTCAGCTTTTTCTCAGTTGTCCCTCAAAGCCACCAAGAATTTATCACGTTTTCTATAGCGTCCAACGATATCAATAAGGGATGAATCTTATGATAAAAAAAATGAATTTTGCGCTTGATTCAAACAAATAATCTTTACTATTTGGGTGAGTTTGGTTTCCTTAATGTTATAACCATTGTGTTGTACTCTGGAAAAATAGTATTTTGAATTTTGGAAAGAAAACACACTCTTCAAATATCGTGCAATTAAAATGTCTCTTATTTTTCTAGAGACTCTCAACCCGGATCTTTCCTCAAAGTCCCAGGTTTGAAAAGTTTTTACCACGATGAGGGTGATTTTATTCGATCGATATTTGAATATGACTCTTTTTGGCCAAACTATTACGTACGTGTTTTTCCAGAGTACGCAGATTAACTTTCCAAATTTCCTATTTCTTATTATTTTAATTTAAAACTTAATTTTCTTTACATTGTTCAATATGACATAATACTAGATATACAATCTACATTTATCATGCTACACTTTGGCCTATTATGATTTGGTTTCAACACCTCTCATCGACAAATCTCACTGTCTATATCGCCTGCAATAAATCTATTTAAAAATAGGGTAAGGATCAACATTGTTCTGTTATGGCCATGTTTAACTTTTATCATCGAGCACAGAATTACTGGCATATCTAACAATTATAAAATTGTTGTTTTTTATTACAGATTGATATACGAGTAATTTGCAAACCTTTATAAAAAATTGAGTTTAATTCTATCATCAGTCGACTCAAACAAATACTAAGAAAATCTGCTAGTTCGTAATACTGTCCTAAATTGACCGTTGACTTTCATCTCATATGCGCGTATAATTGATTCTACACAATTCTAGCACATACGCAACAAAAATGATGACGTAGTTTTTATGCTCTCTTGATATTCTCTAGTAAGAATAATCTGTCTATTCTTTTTAAAGAAACTGTCAATACTGTGTGGTACAGTCAATGTTCAATCTTTATCACTAAGCACAGATTTACCGGCAAATGAGAAAACTATTTTTTTACATATTACATACCAGTAACATGCCAACTTTTCTCAATTTAAGGGTAATTCAGGGTAACCCGTTGACTCAAAACGGATTCGTCTCG
Source organism: Berghia stephanieae (assembly GCF_034508935.2). Taxonomy (NCBI): domain Eukaryota; kingdom Metazoa; phylum Mollusca; class Gastropoda; order Nudibranchia; family Aeolidiidae; genus Berghia; species Berghia stephanieae. The sequence continues at coordinate 39,658,970 of NC_088370.1, read as the reverse complement.
ATCTATGTTTAATTCCACAATACAGTAGCATAATAAATATAATACACGATTGCCTGTTCTTAATAGCTTTTATTTCTCGAGTTTCCCACATGTTTAATAAATAAATATTCTCTACTAAATGAGATCCACCATCTCAAAGCGGTATCATGTCGGGTTAGACTGGGTACTTGACATTGATTTGAGAGCAACAAATATGAAACATGAGTTTAAATTATACTTTCGGTATGGTCGAGAAAAAAAATCTTATTTCTTATAGTGCAATGACAAACACATAAAAAAACCCAAAAAAAACCCAGACAAACCAAACTCAACATACAAACAAAAATAATCAAAGCAAAAAAACAAACAAAAAAAAAACAAAAAAAAAACAAAAAAAAAAAACACACACAAAACAAATAGACAAAAAAAAAACAACAACAAAAAACAAAAAAAAACACACACAAACAAATAGACAAAAAAAGACAACAACAAAAAACAAAAAAAAAAAACACACACAAAAAAATAGACAAAAAAAGACAACACAAAAAACAAAAAAAAAATACACACACATAAACAATAGTAACCCAAAAGACAACAACAAAAAAAAAAAACAAAAAAAAAAACCACACACAAAACAAATAGACAAAAAAGACAACAACAAAAAAAAAAAAAAAAAAAACACACACACAAAACAAATA
>NC_088370.1:39635793-39648293 GCF_034508935.2 Berghia stephanieae | reverse complement strand
TTTAAAAGAACACACAAACACACACACCCACACACACACATAAACATATTCACCCGCATATACACACACATTCAGCCACATAAACAAATACACATTCACACATAGATATAAACCTTTTTGCAAATTAAAGGAATGATTTATATGATATGTCCTTTATTTAACAAGTTGTGTGGATTATGCGTTTAAGCCATTCATTGTTCCATTGTAATTGTTTCCTGTCTTTAAATCATTAGTTAGTTGGAAGAGAGAGAGAGAGAGAGAGAGAGAGAGAGAGAGAGAGAGAGAGAGAGAGAGAGGGAGGGGGATTGAATTTGTTTAAATACCAGTTATGTTCACAGAGGCACCCTATACCGTATATTCATTGGAAGGATTCTGAAGTCGTACAATAGCCTCTTATCGTACACTTAGTTAATTCAGTCCTCAAGACCCAAATATCTTATTTGTTCTAACAAAGTGATATAAAAATATTGATAACAGTATTGTCAATGTTTTGTTTTATTTCAGGACATATTTTATAGCGGCCAGCTTGTTGCACATAGATAATGATAAAGCACGCGTAGAGCTTACTCTGTAAAAAATGTGTATTAAAAATAAATTAATACAACCACTACAGGGACGCGGTTTGTTGAATGTTTCGTAGGAGGTGTATCCATGGCTCGGAAAGGAATCCCATGAAATATAGAAACTCATAGTTTATTCATCAATGTGATAATATTTGCCCCTTCACAGAAATAATAATTCAGTGGTTTAACGAAAACAACATAGGAAACAATGTAGCGCTGTCTGGGACCCTTTATCGATGAAACAACACCAACACAATAAAGACTATAAAAAATAGTACTGCACAGTGCATCGCAAATGAATGTTTGCTTCAAACTATGTCACCCATCTAGGGCTAAGAGTTAAGAGCTCCACATAAAAACAAACGGCAATTTCAAAATGTTCCAAAACACACAGAATAGTATAGGCAGTTAGAATTAAACTCTTTCCATAACTTTAACAGAAGACAAGTCAGAAGAATTGACAGCATTCCATGTTCATCATAATTACAGCCAAAACAGGCAAAAGAAAAAAAAACAACTCCATTTTTGACTCTGTAATTTCTTAGGCCATCGACAAGAGGTTCCTCTATCTATTCAACTCATGTCTAGAAATAAGATATTAACCATGTGTAAACACGTGTGTGTACGTGGGTATATATGTATTATATTACACTATGTATGCAGGTCGTTTGTTTTCTCACAGTGACTACGCATTTCAAAGATTTATAAACAGTTTTTGGGTTGACTTGAGAATCCTGACTTCCCTTGCTGCATTGGTAAAATTTACTTTTCTTAACAATCCAATATTCATCTTCAAAACCTGGATGTCAACACCATGAATATTAACAGTATTACCAGAAGCAGTGACTCCGTAAAACCATGTTCACAACCAATTATGTTAATACATACCTTGCAATGTGGAAAATCCATACTCCTTTTGCCCCCACCACTATATTAGAATAGAATAATACTTGATCAACCAAAGCACTTATATTATCTCCGTTTCGAGCTATGGTAGTTGGTCGTTGGCCAAATAAATAGATTAATAAATAAATAAATACACTTTATTTATCCATCAGGAAATTAGATTGGAACTTGAGCTATAAGAATGAATTGAATTAATAAAAGGTTATAAATTATCATTTTCATATCCACAAAGTGAATAAATATGAATCGTAATTCGCTGAAAATCCATAAAGATTTGAAGAATTTTGAATGAAACAGAAAAAAATACAAGAAAAAAAAATATCCGACAAAAGATCAGCTTGCCTTGCCTGGGGATCGATAGTCAGACCTGATTACAAATGCAAAAAGAATGCATTGCTCAGAAATCCCCTTTCTCATCCTCACGACTTCCAGACTGTGTCTCTTGCGTTGTTCTTGAAGTCATAGCTTGATAAATTGTTTTATTTTTTATTGTGTGTGTTGTGTATTTGATTTGTTGTTCTTGCTTTGTTTTTTTTTTGATTTTTGATATTTGTTCGTTTTTGTTTGTTCTGCTTTTTACTTCTTCATATTTTGTTGTTTATTTTTATTGAATTTTTTTCAGGTCGATTGTCTGCCTTTATCATGTCCAGTCGGTAAAGTGTCCAAGAACGAATACCTGTCGTGTGAAACGGCCATTGATGAAATCAGAGGGTTATTTTACCACTTTAATATTATACTTAGTCCGGAGCCAGAAGTTAAAAAATCTTCACTCGTAAGATTTACACAGTTTGCTCACGAGTTCTTTTTAAGTTTTATACAATTTGATGCTTTAAATTACTACATTCATGTGTCAACGTGTCTTTCACTTGAAGACTCTTTACAAAACGATCAGGAAATTGAGCTCAACGGATACATCCGGGCACCCTATACGTTGTCAAGAGATGATTTTGAGAACAAGATTACCGATTTGTTCATGAGGACCCCTTGGATAATACCAATCACAGATGAGAACGGTGATGAATACAATATATCATTGAATACGATCTGTATTGGCAAAGAGATATGTGACTTCTATCGTTTAAAGTCAAATTCAATAGACTGTAATAATTTTAAGAAATGGATGCAGACTGATAGCATTGATTTTCCAACCAATGATAAAATTCTAGACATATCACCTACATTAACATGTCCGTATATTACCACTGAATTTCCAAGATTGTCAGTTATAGGAAATGGGACATTCCAAATATCCATACAATTAAATAATCGAGAGTTTGACATGGTTTGGAAATCAAACATGATGTTCTTAAAAGATGATAAGATTCAAATTTGTTCACAATTTTATAATGACCTCATTGAGGAACTCATAAAAATACAATTGTTTGCTGATGAAACAATTTTACTCATAAATTATTACTTAGATATTGTGTGCATTCTTCTGTCAAGCGGATTTCTGTCGGCGTCCATTATGACCTATTTACTGTTTCCATCCTTACGCACTGTTCCTGGACTAAACACACTGTGTTTGTGTTTTTGTCTTCTTACAGCACAGTTGTCACTTCTTGTCACAATGGTTTTTGGCAGAGGGGGTTTTCTTAAGAAAACACACTGTGTTGTACACGGAGTGATTCTACACTACAGCTGGGTTGCATCATTTACTTGGATGAACACATGCTGCATACATATGTATCGAGTGTTTACTGGGAAAATCACTGGATCCAAAATGAAACATTTCATGTGGAATTGTTTTTACTCTTTTGGATTTCCCTTGTTTGTGGTAACCAGCATGATTATTATAACTATGGTGATTACACACGGCAAGTCTATGGCCTACGACAAACATACGTGTTTTTTGGACACGAATACATCCATTCTTACTCTGATAATGGGTTTATTATTTCCTCTTTTGTTGACAATGTCATTTAATTGCTTTTTATTTTTCGCGACACTGAGGGAAATCAGAGGAGTCCGTCAATTGAGAAAAGAATACAAGAACAAACAAGACATTGTGACATATGTAAAACTATCGTCCATAACCGGTCTCTCATTTCTCGTCACAGCAGCTGCCATCCAGATCAACAATCCGATTGTCTCTCTTATCGCCAGCCCCCTGGCAGGTTTACAAGGACTCTTTATCTTCTTCTCATTTACAGCAAATACTCGTATATCTAAACTCTACGTTAATCTAATAGCAGGTATCCTTACTTATTTTCGGCTCAAACGGTCTGCTATTGAGATGTCAACATCAAAATCAAAAGAGAGTATCTAAGAAGCATCAAATAAAATGTCCATCTTCAATCTAAATTAAATGTTAATTTGCTATTCTTGAAAAAAGGCAGAATGAAAAGCAGTTTCGAAACAAATTGAAGAATTAAACCATTTTTGCGAGTACCCTAAATACCCTACATATATTTTTAGTAGTGACTACCACGAAATGATTTGGTGTCTCTCGCTTCATTATTTGTCTTGCTTTGTTTTTTTCTTTTTTTGTTTATACTAGTTGTTTCTTTTTTATTTTCTTGCATCTTTTGTTATGTTTCTTAATGTCCTTCGATATGTTCTATTAGCAGACAAAACAAATAGATATATTTTAATAATGATAAAAAGGGGCTCCAGTTATAACAGAAGTAGATCACAAAGTCATACCCATCTGTGAGTCTGGAGCGGATATATCGTTGCTTTTCTACTACTCAATATTTCAGAAAAGGGTTTCAATGTTATGGACAATTCTGTCTCTGCCGCGGCGACCAACCGGTTCCACAGATACTCGATCGACAAAAATTCAGGAGAATTGGCTCCAAACTTTATCTTTACTAAATACTTGCGACAGATTGTTGCTACACGGTACCTGGCTTTGTATTGTTGAGAGACTAATGTTTTTTTTGTTGCTTCATCATCGGAACTCTACGCGAATTCGGAAATAATTTCGCCACCTGGATATAAACTTGTAGTGTGATTCCATAAGAAGCTGCCCGATGTTGCTGCTTCATGAGAAACAGGAATCGACTTGTCACCGAGGTGAGAGGTAGACTTACCCACTACTGAATGCAGAAACATTTTGCCGAATAGTAGGAACTACTCGGGGAGCTGATTTCAATTAAAATTGGTAATTCTTATCATCGGAAAATATTGTATGTTCATATATGCCTGGGACATTAACAGCGGTGTCCTAATTACAATACAAAAACCAGGAAAAACGAAAGGACCCGTAAACAACCTGCGCCCAATAACATTACTGAATACCATAAGAAAAACACTGTCAACTATTGTCCTCAACAGAATTAGACCGAAAATAGAAAAATACCTATCACATAGCCAAAGCGGGTTTCGCCAAGACCGAAGCACATCGGACGTTGTATGGACACATAAATGGTTGGCAGCAAAGGCACTCAAAGAAAACATATCCATAACAATAACCGGAATCGATATGTCCGCAGCCTTTGATACGATCGACAGAGGAAAACTTTTGGAGATATTAACAGAAATAGTAGACGAAGACGAGCTCCGAATAATCCGATTTCTCCTCAGCAACACAAAGATACAACCAAGGATATACGGGGCCACAAAACAGACGCAGTTCGAAAGTAACATCGGGACCCCCCAAGGAGATAGTCTGAGCCCGATTCTGTTCACAATATACTTAGAACACGCTCTGAAAGAAGTTCGAAAAGTCATTCCAAAACCAACGACTCATATTGAGAATGCAATCCCTAGAGAAATCGCCTATGCAGATGATGTCGATTTTATTGGATCAACACCAGCAAATATAGACATCATACAAAATACCCTCATGAAATATAACCTCCAAGTCAATGCCAATAAAACCGAATTTACAACAATATCGAGGAACAAAGAGGAATGGAAAAGAACAAAGAAAGTCGGCTCACTAATTGGAGACACCGAGGATGTACAAAGAAGAAAACAGCTATCAAACGCCGCACTCAGTAAACTCACCAATGTATGGATTAGAGGTGACAAAATAAAGAGAAAAACCAAACTGAAACTGTACCATGCTCTTGTAAAACCGGTACTTCTGTATAACTGCGGCACTTGGGCGTTGACAAAATCCGAAGAAGAACATCTGGATGCCTTCCATCGCACACAGCTAAGAAGGGTACTGGACATCAAATACCCCAAAAAGATCTCAAATGAATCACTCTATAAGATCACAAAAGAAAGACCAATCTCCCTTGACATTTTACAACAACGATGGCAACTTTTCGGTCACATACTACGCAGGGACAAAAACATACCAGCAAACCAAGCCATGTCGGGATACTTCCAAAAACACGGGAACCTTTTCAGAGGAAGACCGATCACAACACTCCCTGTGATCCTAAACAAAAACCTCACAACACTTGGACAAAGCATTAGTCTCATAACGGCAGGGGACCTTGAAAATCTGAGAACCCTAGCAGAGGACCGGCAATATTGGAGACACCTCACACAGGAAATACTGGAAACAGCCAAGGCGACCCGATCTTTCGGTCGAGACGCGAAAGGCATCTAAGTCAAGTCAAGTCATATATGCCTTTCTTAACAAAAAAATGAACGGTCATTCCGCGAAAAAATACTTGATTTTTCTTTTTTGTTAAAAAGTTACATCAGTTTGAAAAGTGGTGTGTTATTCATTTTTGATAAATATAGAATCGATTTTTTGCATCTAATTCATTCTGACATATTGCAAGACTAACGAAATAGGTGACATGTGTAAACGGTTTCATAAATTTGACAGCAATGGTGTAGATAGTAAGATTGAAGTGATAGAAATTAAAAAAGTAAGTTGGACTGTACAAGCAAAATACACCTTTCTAGGATACGCCAGCCTTTCCAGAAAACATCCCTCATCACAACGACCAAGAATTGGATTCAATGTCACTTCCGCCCAGCAATGAGCAGCTTGGTTCTAAACAAAGAAAATCGATACTTTTTATTCTTCATGCTGGCTAGAACTTTTTCACATGTCATGTGATCAGAATGTATAAAAGGTAAAACACGATAAGAGTTATAATGTTTTTCTCCTCTGGATATACTTTTATGCTCGTCGGATTAGTATTTCATAAGGGCGTCCGCCATTTTTCCGATAGGTTAGAACCAGTTACTAAGTTACTATGCGTCATTACTAGGGAAGTGACATTACGACTGTTTAAGCCTATTATGGATAGAACTTTATAGTTCAAAACTGTAATGGCTGTTTTACATTTCTTACGATTTGAATGTAGCAGATAACTGATGTTGTAAAGATGTTGTCCGATTTGTCAATCCTTATTCTATCTGGTTTATGTTACAGTTCAAACCAACACTACAGTGATACGCCATTACAAATAATATTACCAAGCCCAGAAAACACAAACACGACATCGGAAATGGATTTAAACCAATAGCATTTTAAAGACATCGCGAAGGACTTCAAATGAACAACACAATAGTATGCTGTTGTATATATGTTCTAAAAATATTGATACGACATTTCATTACAGATATCTTCAAACCAACCGCACATGAAAGTAGCATCAAAAATAACTTCAAACCAACAACACTGAAAGACGTCATTATAAATAGCATCAAACCAGCAACACGCAGAACCAACATTACAAATTCAGCAACTTTGTATCTAAAATGTCAAGCATTATTCACAGGGGCTTGGTTATTTTGGTTGAATTGGTGCCTGGCACCACATCCATCTTTTGAAATGGATTACAGCATTTAAACAATAATAATAAAACTGAGAAATGGCATATACCGCCTCTTACTTCTTTGAGTAAGTATTTTCTTTAATTTTTTTTCTTTCTTTTGCATTTACATATATAGCATGTTTTAAGTCATTTTCTTCTGATTCTGGCACCATCCTATACTGTAAGCATTCAACGCCACTGATTATTCAGCGTATTCCCTCAAAACTTCATCACAATTCACTGGAAACCTACAGCACCACGATAAACTTCAAGTCTATATGATATAGTAAAACGACAACAACTCAGGTCAACCCTGCCTCTCAACAACTTAGGTCAAATCCGCAACATACATAAATTGATATAACATTACTGCATACATCAAATGTGTTATTTTGTCCCAGAATAGTACTCATGATGTCGTGCCGGTTTGAATAATTTATATTTTTAAAAAACACGGGCAGAGTGGCTCTGCGGTACGCCTTTGCTTCGTACCCGAAATGTACCGAGTTCGATCACCCGCCGCTGCGTTGTGTGGCCTTGAGCAAGCCACCTCACCCTAGCTCAATTTGTTGTGCTGCACTACGGCTCATGCCTGGGTTATTCCAGTCTTTCATTGCAAGAGACCCTAGAGACAGATTTCCCCTATGGGATGAATAAAGGGAATTTTATTTACTTTTATTTATTTTATTTATTTAATAAATAATGTTTTAAAGAGTCATTTTCATCATATTATATCAGTAATAAGGTTTTTAATGGACCAAGTGCTCTTAAATGCCCTTAAAACATTAAAACAAAATTAACAACATTTTGTTCATTGCCTACACATTACATTATATTCTTTAAGATGAAAGTATGTTCTGAGAAGAGTTTCATTTCATAATATAAAAAAGCACATCTGCTCGTTTCCAAAGATATATTTTGAGCTTTGTAGGTTTATTGTATTTTGCCCTTATCCTCGATTCAATGTAAGGAATCGTGTCGTGTCCACTAATACCTGGAGGCCCATGCAGTCATCAACGAGACCTGGACGGTTTGTAAGGAGGAGTTCGAGAGTAGAGCTTCCTCTCGTCGGAAAATTGAATATTTTGCTGAAACACAATTCGGTTTTGGTATTTAGAAAGAATTCATTAATTTCCTTTTTATATAGGTACTGATTTCCATTCATGATGTCGGTTTTCCAGTTTATGTCGGGTAAAATTGCGTCACCATCTATCCAGATGGTCGATGAAGCGAACGAATTTGACAGCATCTTGATGTCGTTACATAAAATGATCCAATAATTAAGCGTCCGTTACCAAGTGCTTAAACGCGAGCTGCAACAAATTCGGACTCGAAGTCAAGATTGTCGATTTTAGTGGTGTATAGGGTTGATCTAATAATCAGTATGACACCGCCATAACCATCACTGCTATACCGCCTATAAATGTTTTATCTTGGTGGTCTAATTTCACTGTCTTTAATTTCTGTCGCCAACCAAGTCTTACAACCCCATAATGACATCTCGCTTCGTTGACTCAACAACATTCCAAAAAGCCTCTCGCATTGCTTAAGTGCTCTGAAAGTTTATTCTGATTCTTTTAACATGGTCAACATTATTGAGACGGTCTCGAACGCTATTTTCATAGTGTTTATTGTCACATGGAAGAGTGTTGTTATCGTTTTTCGCGTCGCCGGCCCTATTATAAACCGAATTTTGGCGACCCAGCGATTTCTTCAGCCTTAGTTTCTCTTTTTCTTTATGTTTGCCTTTTAATCTGTCTTCCTTTTCTTTGTTGTTTTTGCTGTTCTAACAATATTTCGTTTGTTTATAATCTAAAAATAGTAATGGGTGACAGGTTAGGTATAGAATGTTTTGTTTTGATAAGGACAATATTGTTGGCCGGTCGTACGTCGTTGTGGCCATAGTAAGTCGGCGACTGTGTCAATGGCTGTGAATAGCGTTGAAATAACTCACGATACACAGAGATCTAAAATATTTTCTATTTCATTTAAATTATTGGGGAACAATCCTAAAATTATCACAAAACCGTTTTAAAAGTTACGATAAAATTTTCATCACGGTAAAGCACGTGAAATTATACACATCCACATATAAAATTATAATCCAGTAAGAATAGAAATCGTTGTAAAACATCAACAAATCACAGAGCGTGTGAAAATCAGCCTTTCAGCGATAGATCACACACATTCCCAGGTTCAATCCCCACTGACGTTCACATCCAAAAGTCTTGGGTTTACTCTCCATTAGATATTTCCCATAGTCCAGGGTGCACCCAGGTTCACTTCCCACTTGTGTCTACATTTCGTCTTCTCCTCGAATTCATTCCCCACTACTATCTACAACTCAGGGTCACAAGGTTTCCTCCCCTCTAATATTGACTATCCATTATCATGGGTGTTATCTCCATGGACCTCCATCTCAAATGGTCCCTGGTTCAATCCCCAATTGTGCTCACCAACCCTGGGTCAATTTGTAGTTTTAACTACAATTTGTTTTATTAAAATAACACAAGGACCCCATCTCTTTATCGGCTGCTCAGAAAATAAGCAATCCATCATTACAGTACAGCAGTTGGAAACAGCCTAGTGATGGAGCTCCTTTTGGAAATGTTGTAACTGTAAAAAAAAATGATGTGCAACTATTTTCTTATTAGAATTTAAAAAATCCCTTCCAAAAACACATAAACAAACGGAAAACTGCACAGTTAACAACAACTACTCCCACAAACTTATAAAATCTCAAAAATTTGCAAAATATTGCAAAAAGCTGCGGATTTTTGCGGCCACAGTGCAAACCAGGGATTTTTTGCGGTATTTTTTTCGATGCAAAAAAAACACTACATTAAAATTCAGTTCATATCCATAACACTTCAACACCATATTAACCACATTAATTCAAGAACACACTTCTATGGTATAATAGTATACTTCAAACGAACAATATAGTGCTACATGCACAATGCTATTCACACCCTTTCTGTAATACGGTATTATAATTTAACTAGTTTTCACTGACACTCTTTTTTTTTCCATTCTGACACGTCAGGTCATTCGTCGGGACTTTAAAAAATCGAGATCATTGTAGGAAGGAATTATATTATTGAGCGGCTATGTGGTCTAGTGGTATGTCACTCGCTTTCGGGACGGAAGGTCCTGGGTTCGAGCCTCGCGTTCTGCGCATAGTTGAGTCCTTGGAAAAAGCTCTTTAATCACATTCTCTCACCGTACTCAGGTGTAAAATGAGTAACTGACCGTTAACAGCGTTATCTTTGTCCGAATAATTGTAATATCGCCAAACAGGCGTCATGTCCCATCCTACATGTTAAATGTTTCTGTTGACCAGGGACCCTTGTAAAGCGCTTTGAGCACATTTAGTGGATATTGCGCCATATAAAGCTCAATTATTATTTATGAAGGTTATCAACATCCGACTTTTTTTTTTACCAGCACAGATGAGAGTATGTGTATTTTCTTGGCCCGAGAGGAATTGAATTTTTGCCAATGGAATGTAAGCTTCAACATCTATAAAGTATTACCATTTTAAATAAGTTGTAACATATCACGGATACGGCTTTATTGCCTATCCAGAGAGGAATGAATTATTTCCTAAAGAAATGTCAATGTAAAGCTTTATCTCTCAATGTACAATAACACTGATGAGGTGTTTATTTATTTGGCAAGGGAGGAATTCTTGATCAAATGTAACTTTCTATGAAGAAATATAAAATGAAAACCAATAAGCTGCATATGTGAGGCCAAAGAAGAATATTTCCTGAAAGGATTGCAAACTTTTATTTAGCAATTTTGATGGAGAAAAACTCCGTAATAGAGTATAAACTTCTGTCTAAAAACAAGAAATGAAGTGAGTAGTAAAGTACCAGAAGACAATAGAGAATAAAAACTTTTGCGGTGATGAAGATTGAAACCCACGACTCGACTGCTACGGCCAGTTCGCCTGTCCACGAGAGGGGCACCCTACATTCCACACTAACCACCACTCCAATAAAAAAAGTGGTATCAAACGTAGTAACTATCTTGAGTCACTCTCGCAACCTCTTGAGGTCATATATATATATATATATATATATATATATATATATATATATATATATATATATATATATATTATATATTGTGTTGAACACAAAAACGCCACGAAGTTTGTCGCCAACAACATCAATGGGATGTAATTCTTCCCTGACAAATTATTTCGTTGTATTTACTGGATTATGTCCCATGACTTTGTTGCTGTCAGATAGGTTAAGTCCCTCTATTTATCAACAAAGGAACAAGTTCTCTCCCTGTCATTAGTCTTTAACTCTAATACACTACAGATTTTCAGCCAGCAGTTAAGCTAATGTGCTTCTCAACACAAACATAATACAGAAACGATTTAGACATTCAATGAGCTACAATATTGGGTGGATATTAATTAAGAGAAGTGAGTAGAGCAGACAATTATGTTGATAATAACAAAAAATTATGTGGACACTAAAGTGCCATAAGACAAAAGAGAAAAAAAATACTTTGCGTCGATGAGGATTTGAACCCACGGCCAGACTGTTACTACAACTCCACTTGGCCACGAAAAGAGAAGGACGTTAGCATTGTTGATGGAGAGAAATTGACTTACTTGACTATATTGCCGATCGCCTCCTTATCCTCGGACTGAGACGCTTTGACAACTTCTCTGATTTGTTGAAAGCGTTCTTTCCAGTGGTGACGGTCTGCTGCGATTGATCTCATGTGTTCTAAACCCTTTTGGCATATCAGTTCTTGTGTGTCATCTAGGCGCTTGAGGTCTTTATTTATCGTATTGTATATTATGCTCGTTGTGGGCCTGCCTTTATGTATGTTATTTCCTCTTGGTTAAGAATAACGCCATTGGAATATTTCTGTTTCTCCTTAAGATAATAAGTCCAAATAGTCTCCATCTTGTTTCCAAAATCCGAACCGATAGCGGTTTTGTTCGCATTTATGTGCAGCGATTGAGAAATTAAATAGAAATTGCCTGATGGAAAATAGTTTTTTTTATCAAGCATTGTAAAATGTGATTGGGCGAGACAGAATGATTGCCTAATGGGGTGTTGCTTTCTATCTGGCATTTTTAACGAACAGGAATTGCCTGCTGGATTGTAAATTTCTATCTGGCAGTGTTGACGGAGAGAAATTGCCTGATGGCATTTTACGTTCTGTTTGGCATTCTAACAAAGCATGTATAAGGCGTTTATTTGTTTGGTCATTGGGAAGTTCTTAATGAAATGTGAAGCATTGTATTTCGAAATCATTAGACGTACTTGGCAAGGATGAATCGCAAGTTGGAATACAACTTTCTAGAAGGCAATGTTTTCTGAAA